>NC_079317.1:40067668-40100168 GCF_029931775.1 Euleptes europaea
AGTTATGTGGTGTCAAAGTGAAGAAATTCAGGGCTTGACTCATGTCTGGTTGTGAAAGTCGAATATGGTATGTTCGGTTGGCCAACACAATTGTGGTTAAGTTCTTAGAATCCCTACTTTAAATTCATGGTAACAGCATCTATTCATGTGTGAGGGAAACACACTGAAACCATTATTTAGCGAACTCAAATAGTGTCTGCATGTGTGAGGTGGGGGACTCCAGAATGAAATAATATAGCATCAATGTAAGTTTACCCTCAGTACCCTGCTAGAATGATAGTATCCATTTCCCCTCCACCATACACAATTGTTTCTCTTACCCGACACTGCTTCAGATGAAATCAAATCACAAGTAACAAAATAGTAGCTGTTTATTTATTAATTTCATTTACACCCCACCTTTCTCCCCAAGCCTCCATGGGAGAGCGGAGATGGGAACCTGCGTCTCCCAGATCCTAATGTGACACAAATATGGTATTTTTAACTTTTTAAAATTTTATTTATTTATTTTATGAATGCTGTGCTTTTTTAAGCCAATAAAGGTGTGATTTGATTTGATTTGATTTGAATGCTGAGCTTTCTGTGTCAATACTCTTTTAAATAAAAATGCTCTCTGAGAAATTAGTATGATGTTCCAAACAAAAATAACTGCGTTGGTAGTCACTTTGTCTCCAGCCTTTCGGGCCATCCACTTTTATGATATGATGTCTCTAAATGGTAGGGCAGACCCCTGTAAGAAATTTAAAAAGCAAATGTCTCTCCTGCCTGCTGTGCATGTTTTGAATGGTCAAGCCACAAAGCAGAGACCTGCCCTGCTCTGAATATGACGTCTACAATGCTAGAATTACAAGCACAACAATTAGACTTAGTAAGAGCTTTCCATTTTATTCTCTTCCCTTTCATGGCTTACCATGTTTATAGTTTAAATATCTTAATCATGCCCAATACTAATAATGTACCAACCAAATGGCTGCCTAAATAAACATGTTATGTACCATTTCCAGATAAATTTTCAAGCCTGGCGTTGGACAGTCCTCCAAGGAAAGGAGGGATTTATTTGTTTATTTATGTAATTTATACTCCATTTTTCTTTCCACTGAAGATGTAAAGAGACTTCCACAATTCTCCTCTCCTACATTTCATTCTCACAACAACCCTGTGAGGAGATTAGTCTGAGAGTGGCCCAGGGTCACCCAGCAAGCTTCCATGGCGGAGTAGGGATTTCAACCTGAGTTTCTAAGATCCTAGTCCGACACCTTAATTACTACACCACGTTTGCTCAGTTTTGCTGCCTACCCTGGATCAGACCAGCTACTTCAATTGAGATTGTTCACATATATATTAGTATAATGTTTATTTTATGTTTTTAACTGTCAGCTTAAGTCATCTGTTTTTGAATAAACTGAAATGTACCGCTTGACGTTAAGAATAATATTCATTTTCTTTCCCCCTTTCCAATAGACAGCCATCAACGTTTGTTTCCTATTTTTCAATTTCTTGGTGCCATTACTTCTATCATGTAAACCGAGTTAGGCCTCTCAACCCAGAATGTATGCCTTGATGAAATACTTTCTCTTGTTGCCCCCCCTTCCCCAAAAAACAATTAATTTCATATTAGAAATCGAAACAATTCAATTTGCAACTGCTTTGGATACTTCCTCATGTCATCCTGATTTCTCAGATTTTAAACTGATTCATGTGCCCTGATTAACTTTATTTTAATCAGCTGAATTGCCTCTGACTTGCAAGAATTCTTACTTTGTGAAACCATTGTCTTCATTATGAAATTAGCTACATTATGAACTATCACGCAGTAGCAGCCTGTTGGACTAGGACAGTGGTGGCGAACCTATGGCACACGTGCCAGAGGGGGCATGCAGAGCCCTCTCTGTGGGCATGCGCGCCGTCACCCCAGCACATCTAGAGAGTTGCAAATCCAAGGCAAAACCTCCCGCGCGTTTTGGCCATTTGGTCCTTCCCCTCACCCACCGGCTGTGCTAAGACCCTGCAGGATCTGCCCGGGCCTGCCTCCTGCCTTCCTTCCCCCCCTGCTTCCCGGAGCCTCCCAATGGGCCTCCAAGCGGCTGAGCGGCTCCGGAGCAGCAGCAGCAGGCGGCGCAGGCATGGAGCGGTAAAGCTGGGGGCTGCTGCTGCTGGCAGCCCTGGCCAGCACGCAGTATGAGAAGTACAGCTTCCGTGGCTTCCCAGCAGCCGAGCTGCTGCCGCTGCAGCGCACCTATGCGCTGGAGTAGTACAAGGGCAAGGGCTGGAAGGAGAGTGTCCGTGCCCTGGAGGCCAGCCTGCGCCTCCACTGCCTGCTGCATGACAGCGAGGTGCACTGCCACCAGGAGTGTGGCAGCAGCGAGGCGCTGGGGGAGCCCTGGCTCGGGAGCCGGCCTTTGGAGAGCCGGGCCCCGGTGCTGCGCTGGATGTGGGGCTGGCTGAGCTCGAGCTCTTTGGGCGCATCCTGTGGCATGCCTCCTGCCTGCGTTGCTGCAAGCGCAGCCTGCCCATCTTCCAGCTCCACTACCCGCTGTCTGAGACCCTGCATGACTTCCAGCAACTCACCCCTTACCTTTACCTGCACTACGCGCTCATAAGTTGATGGGCGCGCCCCCCAGAGACCGGTTGGCCGTGCAATCCTTTGCAGAGCGACTCTGCTAGCATGGGATGAAGTGGGGATGTTAATGTATGAGTTGTTTTTTCTAAACTAAAACCTCAGTATTCAGGTTAAATTGCTGTGTTGGCACTTTGCAATAAATAAGTGGGGTTTGGGTTGCAGTTTGGGCACTCGGTCTGTAAAAGGTTCGCCATCACTGGACTAGGATCTCAGAGAACTAGGGTAGAACCCCCCACACACACACACACACACGGCCATGGAAGCTTGATAGGTGACCCCAGGCAGTCACTGTCTGTCAGCCTAACCCTCCTCACAGAGTTGTTGTGAAGATAAAATGGGGGAAACAATGTAGTAAACTGCTTTCGGTACCCATTGGGGAGAAAAGAGTGATATAAATATATAAATAAAACAAATCCAGATGACATTGAATAAAATGGACCTCAAAACCTGCTCTTTCTGCATACAGCACACCAGTTTCCCTTCCCAGCAGCTAGGAGGGTTCACCTTCTTCAAGCTCCCATAGATATTTACAGAACCATCAGAGGACTAAATATTGTCGAAGGCTTTCACGGTCAGAGTTCATCGGTTCTTGTAGGCTATCCGGGCTGTGGGACCGTGGTCTTGGTATTTTCTTTCCTGACGTTTCGCCAGCAGCTGTGGCAGGCATCTTCAGAGGAGTAACACTGAAGGTCAGTGTCTCTCAGTGTCAAGTGTGTAGGAAGAGTAATATAGAGTAATATACACTTGACACTGAGAGGCACTGTCCTTCAGTGTTACTCCTCTGAAGATGCCTGCCACAGCTGCTGGCGAAATGTCAGGAAAGAAATTACCAAGACCACGGTCGTACAGCCCGGATAGCCTACAAGAACCCATCAGAGGACTGTCTCTGAACAATTAGCATGCATTGAGAGCTTATCAGCCAACCATTCTAAGCCATTAACATGCCAAATGAATTACCAGGCAACATTCACAGCAATACTATCACTGATTGGACTGAGCCCCTGAGGGTACATGCCCAGCAGGGGCCCAATATAACAATCAAACCTTAAAAGAAAGAGCCGGGTAGCCCATTCCTGAAAGGGGGTGGTGGAGCTGCATAGGAACCGGCATGATCCCTATGGACGCCAGCACAGGGTGATTTATGCTGGCCCTGGGGCACCACGTAGCAGTGCGAGCCTTCTGCACCCACGCTGCCTCCCCGGCAGTATATGTCTGGCACGAGTGCTCATGCTGGCATTCCTAACCCCTTTCCTAACCCCTTTCAGCTCCAAAATGTGCCATTTTTCAGGTGGTGAGATATGCTTGCAAAATCGCGGCACAGCTCTGTGGAACTCTACAGGGAGTTCCACAGGGTTTTCTGCTAAAAATAATTGTTAATTCATTGTTCAGCTTGCCGCACAGGCAGCAAGCCACTCTGGAAGTGGCGCCACCTCCGGGCACCACCTAACCACCCCCTTCCTTCAGGAATGGGCTGAAAGTCAGTGAGAGTATGTTAAGAAAATTCATAGGACTAAAAAGAGGGAAACAATCAATACATTTTAAGCATCAAAACAGATAATTCAGACTTTGCCTCTTGAACTTCATTTGGCAGTTCAACATGTTTAGTGGGCCAGGATCCATCTCATGGCTTAATGGAATCCACTTGGGACAATATACTTCAAATCGAACCAATGAACATGAGCATTTCTTTTCCATCCCTAGTAGATATATCTTCTATTACTTTGTCTAATCCATCTTTAAATTTACCTATGTAAATTTACCTATGTAAACACCTAATCTTATGGTAATAATTCCACATAACACGTATTCATTTGTTATGAGTGTAATGTGTATAACTATGCGGAGACACAGTTTATGACTTCAAAGTAATGGAGCACCTGTTTACCTTTACTGATTCTACCTGATGAACATAGGGGATTATCAAAAGGCTATAGAGATTATAATGGGAAAAACAAAGATGGAGGTGGTCTCTAAGAAATAAGGTAGAAGGTGGTCATTACCTATTTATTGTGCTATGGGAGTGGTAAATTGAAGACTAGGAGTGTGCATTTGTTTTGGAAAGAATCATGCTCCAAAAGAAATCATGCTCCTTCAAATCTGCCTCAGAAGGACACCTCAACAAAGCAAAGTCTCTCTGACTCACTACACACCAAAGCAGTCATCTGAAGCACTTTGAATTAGTATGGAGCCTCTTTTTCATATAAGGAAGGCAGGGTCAGGCAAGAGACAATATGATGGACAGGTCTGAGCTGTCAATGAGGCACATAGCAATTGAATGAAGACTGAGCATTGGCACTTCCTATGATTGGTATGATTCTTGGGGAAAAACTGCAAACACTGAAAACATATTTAGGTTTGGGGCTAATTGTGCTCTCTGGCCTACATGAGTTCTCTCTTCAAATTAAACATTTCCATGAGCTTTAGGTGTGTTCAACGAACCAGTGAATTCTTTCCCATTCTGTTGTTCCTAGTTAATATTTCCATGTTTGGCTCAGTTCCATTTTGACTCAACTTTTAACCTCCAATACACAGAAGCATGCCATATTCTCATTCAAAAGCCATTTCTGTGCCAGCTCCTGCCCCATCTCTCTGAAATTTTGGAGGGAATTTTACTAGTGTCAGTGCTGTATTTCATGGGACTTAGATGCCAGTTCGATGGAAAATGAAATAATGATAAAACCAGGCACAAAATGAAGCAAATGAGCCAGCAAAAGTAATCAAGCCACGAAATAAAGGAACCAGGGTTTTTTTATTGAATATTTTTAAACATTCCTTCTAAAGACTATGTGTGTACAGTGTGAATTGTTTTCATTTATTGCCAATCATGATGAAAATGAAACGAAATTCATCTTTTCACCAAATCCAGTTAGGCAAGCAGCTGATGTTCACAATTCAGAACCAGCATATCCCCAACTGACAGTTGCAATATTTTAAGGAAAGAATGTTGACTGAAATATAATGGTAAGAAACTTAGTGAAATGTTGCAATATATCGTGCACAAAGTAAGACTGACTGTTTAATATTCACTAATTCCCACACAAATAATAACAATCAAGAAATATTAAAATACACATTTTATTAGTTTCATTTAATTTCTTAATTACTCAAATTCAGTTTGCTAAATTATTGCAGTGTGAAATGCTTAGAGGCAATGCTTACCATTAACAGGATTATTTACATGTAATCCCTCCCTCCCAAGGGGTATGAATGAACTAATCATTTGTGAATCCTGATTTATGCTCTGTAACAATACCAGATGAATGAAATCATTAACGCAAATTGTAGCTGTTGATGGAGGAATAATACAGTATGAAGCTTTGATTTACCAGTAAAATGAAATATTCTCCCTTTTTATGAATCTTGAACTTTGAGCGAAAACTCTTTTTTTAAGCATTTAGATATACTTAAACAGAACACCTTGCTGAAACTGTGTGTTTTATGGGGGCAACTGGGGGGGGGAAACCCTTCCAAAAACCAACCTTGGAGGCCTTTAGTTTAAAGTGTTATCCCTAATTTACTCACAATGTAGACCATTTTTAGACAGAGCTGAGATTTGCTATTAGATTGATAGTGCTGAATGGCAACATGGTTTTTATCCATGGTTCTTAATATCAAATGTGTACCAGCTTTCTCACCAAGGAGCAGGAACCAAAGATGCTAAAATAAAAGGAAGAACATGTAATATGATATTCTCCTTCACACTAAGGATGCTGTGGGACCAAGAGTCCTTTCAAGAAAGTAGCCTGTGATCTTGCCCTAAATGGTTTTACCTTACCTTTCTTTTTTAGGAAATCCATTTTATAGATTAATATTTTAACAATGCAATCCTAAACAGAGTCAAACACTTCTCTATTGAAGTCAACAACACTATAAGACAATCATAGTATAGTGCAAATGTAATATAGAGAAGTAAGGAGGACCACGGACCACACATACTCTCTCTTAGCCTAATGGACCTTGCAGGGTCCATTACTCTCTCTTAGCTTAATGGACCTTGCAGGGTTGGAGCACCTTTCCTGTTAGGGAAGAGAGTCTGGGACTTTGCAGTCTAGAAGAAAGGTGGCTAAGGGGAGACATGATACAGGTTTATAAAATGATGCATGGGGTGGAGAAAGTGGATAGAGGGAGCTTTTCCCCCACTCCCATAATACTTGAACTTGGGGGCACCCAATGAAATTGCTGGGAAACAGGTTCAGGACAGACAAGAGAAAGTACTACTTTACTCAACAAGTAAATAAACTGTGGAATTCACTATCAGGGAAGGTATTGATAGCCACATGCAGAGATAGCTTTAAAAGGGGGATAGACAGATTCATGGAAGAGAAGTCCATCAATGGCAACTAGCCAAGGTATATGAAGGGAGCCTCCTTCTACAGAGGCAGCAAATTTCTGAATATTAGTGTTGCCAGGCAACGTCAGAGGAGAGCCTCCTCCTCCATGCTCTGTTTGTTTAGCCCTCTGAGGCAACTGGTTGGCCGCTATGTGAAACAACATACTGGGCGAGATAGCACTGGTCTGATTCAGCAGGCTGTTCTTAAATCCTTATGTAGGACTGTTATTGTAAGGATTAAATGAAGAAGAGAATGATATTGTAATTAAGTCACTTTGGATTCCCATTGGAGTATAAGATTTAACTAAATAAGGCTAAAGCACTATTTTGCACTCTGAGAGCCATGTTAATCTTACACAAAAGAATACACTGGACATTGTGGAAAAATATTAATATTTGAGGGCTACCATGGCAAATAACTGTGATGGATCGTCTAATTATTTTGGCCACTTATGGTGGCAAAAACAGGTGAGAAGGGGGTAGGAGATAACATGACACAGTCCTTTCCCACAGACTGGAAAAGCACAGAATTCATTTAAGGGACAGTTCACATTAATGACATTACTCCACTGTCAAAAGTTTACCTCATGCACAAAGCTTACATGCCAAGAAAATGGCTAAGCTAAAGTGTGTATAAGTGAGAACTGGAAACATTTTCACACAGTGATATGCTATATCAGTTATTAAATGCTGAAGTAGCTCTTAGCGTGAGTAGAAAAATTGTGCTAGAAAGTGCTGTCAAATCGCAGTTGACTCATGGTGATCCCCCCATACGGTTTTCAAGGCAAGAGATGAACAGAGGTGGTTTTCCATTGCCTGCCTCTGCACAACAACTCTGGACTTCCTGATGGTTTCCCAACCAAGTACTAACCAGGGCAGACCCTGGTTAACTTCTGATGAGATCGGGCTAGCCTGGGCCATCCAGGTCAGGGCAAGTAGAAATGTAGAGGGTTTAATTTTCAAAACAGGGTATAAATAGTTAGGCACGTTAGTGACATTGGAAGGACTCAGCAAGGTGGAAGAAGAATGCTCAGCCTAATTACATTCCCATGGAAGGAAAAGATGCCAAATGGCATATTAAAGGATAGATAGATAAAATAAATCCAAATGTGTTACAAGCTGGGTCATTATTGGTCTCTGTATAGAAATATTATCTTTGCAAATTATTTCACAAAGGCATTGGACTCTGCCCATTCTCTTGTGCCATCATAATGTGTGAAACCTCCCTGAACTTGTGTGTGTTGCCACATTCTTCGTTTTGTTCCTCCTAACCCCTTCTTTAAAAAAAACCAACCCTTTCAGCAAGGCTTTTAGTTTAACTCCTTAATCCTCAATTCCAAATGCAGCCAAGCTTTCACACATGCATATCTAACTATTCCCATATGGCTACAGAGAATATTTTTGCTTATGTAACTGTGTAAGGTGCCATGTACACTGATGGTAAATTAATCATAATCAACAACTTGTGCATTATTAAGAGAAACAATTGCTGGATCTGGACCCACTGAAGTAAAAAAAAAAAAAAAGGCAATGGAAATTATGAGGGGCAACCATAGCCCAATACTAAAGGGAAGGGAGATAATTCTCTATCGCATTGCCAGCCAATAAAATAGATTCTTTTAGTGTTTAATTCTCTAGTTTAAAGAGCATCTAAAGTTTATACTAGATGAAGGTCAGATAAGCTCAGAACACGATGTGGCAGACTATAGCATTACATTGGCATTTGTTGTCTAATGTATATGCTTTCCTGGAGTTATAGATATCTTAATACCATCTTTTTAACTTCTTAGACACTGCTTAGCTGGACTGAATATTGATTGTTTTGACAGAACTTTGATGTTCTGTGGATCCATGAAGCGGTTGTGTCACTATTTGACAGAAAGCCAATTCCTAAATTGCAGAAGTATCAGGACCAAGGGGAGGAAGGGTACGGATTCCAAAGGTATAAGCACATGCAAAGCTCAGCAGAAGACAGTTGTCCAAAGCTGGCAGACGGTCTGCCGTATAACGGCAAGATGAGGCCCAAATGGAATACCAGGAGGTAAATACAGGAACAGGCAGATACCCAAACAATATTGCTGTATTTGTATTGACAAATTTGTATTGACAAATTGTTCAAATTAGGCATGAACAGGCTCTGAAGGTTCCTTCCTTCCTTCCTTCCTTCCTTCCTTCCTTCCTTCCTTCCTTCCTTCCTTCCTTCCTTCCTTCCTTCCTTCCTTCCTTCCTTCCTTCTTTCTTCCTTCCTTCCTTCCCGTGCATTCCTGAGATGCCAGAGTGCGGGGATGGCAAGGAAGAGGCGCAGCCACGCCTCCTCCTAAGCCATTTCCCGCACGCTGCCAGGATGAAAAAAGCCTTTAAAAGGCTAAAAGCCCCATTGAAAACAGCGAGGCTGTGCCTGCTAAAAAGCAGGCACAGCAACGCCGTCCTGGCCAGCGTCCTGGCCGACGCCAGGAACACCCCCTTGGCCCACCCCAGGAACACCCCCCTATGCCGGCAGCGCAAGTCTCCGCCGTGGCCTGCACCACGGGGACACTTCACTAGCGGAGGGGTGAGGCGCAGCTCCGCGGTGCTTGTTTTTTGAATATTGTGGTCAGACTTAACCAGTGGGAGAACATTTCAACCTTCCAGGACATTCTGTTGCAGATTTAAGAGTAGCAGTTCTCTTACAAAGGAATTTCAAAGGGAGATTGGAAAGAGAAACTGCTGAACCAACTGCTGAAACCTACAAGAACCAATGAACTCTGACCGTGAAAGCCTTCGACAATATTTAGAAACTGCTGAATTACAGTTGATATTCAAACTAAAGACAATGCATTTATCTGGGCTGAATAAAGACCTTGCATTCATGGCTCATTACCAATGCTGATTTCTCCACACCCATCTCTCCCCTGGACATCACAGACTCTTCTGCATACCACACCTAATCCCATCACGCCTGCTATTCACATTTACATACTGTTAAAATTTACATACTAATGCTTGTCTGAATTCACTCTCCTCTACTTAAAGACAGATGGATTCACATTCTAGCTGTATCTGAAGAAGTGAGCTGTGGCTCACGAAAGCTCATACCCTGCCAGAAAATATTTTTGTTAGTCTTTAAGGTGCTACTGGACTTTTGCTCTTTTCTACTACTGCAGACAGACTAACACGGCTACCCACTAGGAACCATAGGTTCTAGCCAATAGCTCAGTGCTGCAGGAATGAGGAGTTAAAGTCTGGTCACTAGGTCTCTTCTTTGAATCCTAGAGCACCTTGCCTCACATTGTTCTGTATGTCTTTTAACTGTTTTAAGTGTACTTTAGCTCTGTTGTTTTAACTCTTTTTAAAGTTGCTTTAATGAGATATGTTTGGGAGAGGAGTTTGTATTATTGGTTAATTATGTATTTTATCATGCATCTTTTAAATTGTTAGCCACCTTGGTGGCCTTTGTAAGGGCAGAAAGGCGGGATATAAATTTTGTAAATAAATAAAATACATAAATTTGGTTACGTGAACTGGTCCTTAATCTGAGTGGAAATAAAAGAAGCTAGGCGCACATAGCATCCAGCAGCTGGGGAGGGGGTGAGCCAGAAATACCAGGAGAGAAGCTAAACAGATCAGCAGCCTCAAAGGAATGCATTTTCATGAGTCATTAATTATAAACCTAAAGAATTGGCTGTGAACACTCAGAATATCATGGTTTACTTATCATGTGCCATGTACTAAAAATAACAAGCGATTTCTTGAATGTAGGTGCCTTTTTATTTTTTATGCAATTGCATACACTTTGAGCTTTCAAACATGATAGGAAACAAATGTCTCTATGCATCCACATAGAAATTGTATTTGTTTCGAAACATGATATAGTTAATGATATACAGACCACTGACAAATGATGTTGCATGCCTAAGTAGTGCTCACAGTTCATATTCTACAGCTGTAATCACAGTTTTAAATTAAATTATTAATCATAAAATCTCAGGACTAATTGACTTCAGATCTGGGATTTGGATTTGTCAAGCTGAGCAGACATTGCTTGATTTCATATCACACTTATCCCAATTATAAAGCACCACCATGTTTCCAGGAAATCACAGCAGTCTATTTTCAGCAGTATGCAATACACTTTTCTTGCCATAATTCATCTCTTGTGTCGCATTCACAATGGACATGACTGTAACATGATTCCAGCACACATGACAAAGAGGAACAAAGGTTATAACAAGAAAATTTTATGCTTTTGTTTTACACATTAATTTTCATTTTAAAATAGGAACTGAGAAAGTTGTGAATGGAGGTAATGACAGCTAGGCATTTTGAAGACAGTGGCTGGAGTTCCATGGACATCCTTATCTGTGTCGTTGTGATCATGGGAGACAAATGATAAACAATAGAAGAAGGGATGGATCCCCAGTAGGGTTGCCAACCTCCAGGTACTAGCTGGAGATCTCCTGCTGTTACAACTGATCTCCAGCCAATAGAGATCAGTTCACCTGGAGAAAATGGCCGCTTTGGTAATTGGACTCTATGGCATTGAAGTCCCACCCTAAACCTCACCCTCCTCAGGCTCTAACCCAAAAACCTCCTGCTGGTGGCAAGGAGGGACCTGGCAACCCTAATCCCCAGCCACCAGAAGCTGGGGTTACTGCCCTCAATCAGCTCTACCTCTATAGAACAAGGATATTAGTTGACAGGTCCATCCTCCAATCATGCAGTACATTATAAGCTTTGTTGTTAAAGAAGTCAACAACACTTGTAATTTATTCATTTAATAGGCTTCTAACTTTAGACAAACAGATTATCACATGGGAAAACTGTTCCTGATTCTTATAATTTCAAAAAGCACATGGGGACTGTATCTCCTCCATATAAAAACCCAGAACAGTAAAAGTATGATCCTCCCTTCATGCTGATACATGGAGATCCATTTCTTCATTCTCCCAATTCGTGGTGTACATAAAGCCAAACTTGCAGGCAGCATAGATGGAAGCCATCCATAATCCATTTAGACAAACTCAGATGTCCTCTTTCCTTCATTCTGATGTCTTTGCTATAGGTGCTGATGTGCTCTGGTGACCGAAACTCTCCTTGGCAAGCAGAACTCTTCCCACCCAGTTAAGATTGCCAAGCAGGGGTGTTGGTGGGTTGGAAGCATTTGGGGGGGGGGTTGGAACTGGAGAAACAACATTGTACAATGCTCTAGGAAATTCTCCCCAATATCAATGGTAAAAACCACAGAGACCGAGGGAATTCTTAGAGCACTGTGTGATGCCATCTTCCCCATTTTGCTCCCACTGCTCCATCGAACAAAGGTAAGGGCCAGAACAGCAGGGGGAGGGAAAAATCTACCCCTAGCTGGGGCTAAAAAAACAACACTAGAAAAAAGAAAACCCAGCACCACTTTACCACTCATACTTTTATTACAGTCTTGAGAGCCATAGTAAGAACTGCTATTGTACTGCCTTTCCCAGACAAATGGCACTAAAGTTAACGCACAGAACACGTCAGAATTCTCATACATGAGTGAAAACTTTTTAAAAACATATGCAAGAAAAATTCTTGCATGTCGAGCAACACTGCAGCTGGTGCATCAGAGATAGGCCAGTTACCTCTCTGACACATACACAAAATGATTATACAGGTAATATAGAATTACTGTTTGGAGGAGAGGCCATCAGCATCCTGGTGGAGTCTGGGAGGAAGAACCAGGAGTAGGTTTGGGAAGATGGCTGGTAGAGTGGACCCAGTTCACTGCAGTTGTGTGATATACAAGCAGTAGAGAATTCAGTAATCCAATATGTTTCCTTTCACCATGAGCGCTTGTCCACACACACACACACACACAATGTCTAGTGGAGTGGTTGCAGCTAGGGCTTCTGGCCCCAAATTGTATAATGTGTAAATAAACATATTGGTTTCATTCATGCTGGGGTCAGTTCTTTGGGGAACCTGGATCATCTTCCAGAACCTCATTACAACACAGTCATCCCCATAACCTGCCTGAAATATTTTTGGATGCTGTCCGCTTACAGCGCTTTTCCAGTCATGGAAAATAATCTATTAATATTAAATAAAGCAACATAAAAACAAGCAGCTGCAGTTGCTCTTTCACTAAGTGAGGAGGGCTTGAAACATGGTACAGATTATTTTTTATTATTATTATTATTATTATTATTATTATTATTCACAGACATGGATATGCTACAGGAACCCTCATCTCCCAAATCTGTCTTTTCTACTAAGATCCCTTGCTAGCTTATTGCTATCAAGCCATTAAACCTGATGTGTTGCTTCGGCTCTCATCTGCTATCTGCTGCATTTACTGTGCATGGAGCATCTCACAGAGTCACTGAACAGATCTGATTCAGTGAAAGATAAATAAAATTTAAAACATGAATGCAGGATTTTCCTGTAGGAAGTCCCAATACACCAAAAATATCTTCAGGGATTCCCAATATATTGGTGATGATCCAGTAGTCACAGAAGGAATGAATATGAGAATGATAACCAATTGTGTTGATGCTTCACTGATTTCATCTGTTTGACGAGCTCATTTTCTGCCTTTCCATCCACAGATATTATAAATTGGGAAGGAGGGGGAGAATCTACCACATGTTCCAGTGCTTCAAAAGCTAACCTAAAAGCATAAACACTACCAAAAAAAGATAAAAAGGTATTATACCTAAAATTGGATTAAAAGCAAATCAAAACCCAACTGTGAATTTATCATTTCAATGAATTTCAATGCATGGTTTAAAATTTCAAAATCTATTTCAAAGTGAATATGTAATAATATAGATGTATCTCTTTTTGTAAAGCTAGTATTGCTGGATGTATGTTCTGTGCATTACAATTCATGAACAGAGACGATGACTATTTGAAAAGTATTAAAATGAGCTGACTTTTCAATGCAAGTATCTTGACAATAAGTTTTTCTATTCTTGGCAATTCAGAAAAGTAGACAATTGTGCTAGAAAAATAATATGTATTGTAATATTCATTGTACAGTAGGAGTATAGTAAGTGGCAATTCTGGACATTACAAGAGACACAAGGATTATTTTCTGTGATTGCACAGAGAATACTTGGATTTCTTGTGAAGCTTTTGCATTGGAAATGAGATTCATCAGTCTGAATAGGGCAGGGTTAGAGCCCTTAGCAACATGCTTATTTTGTAGAAGGTCACTCAATAATAACTTCCTCTGCCCTCCAAGCTTATTAAGACTGACTGGCATATATTAATGAAAACACCTGATTCTCCAACCATAAAACCCAGACAAAGACTTTATTTTAATATTAAGGAAGGAACCCTTAATTAGCAGGGTTTCAAAAATGTCAGCTTCTTCTATTAGCTGTTCTGGTCCATCAAAGCTATAATCCCTACTGTCAAATTTCATCACATGATAGACAGTTTGCTGGCTGTCTTTTTTTTTTAACTGATCATACTGACTGAAAGTCTTCTTATTTTGCCATCACATTTAACAACTTTGCATGCATTTTCATGTTGCGCCACTGATTTTACTCCTTTCAAAGTCCACTTGTGTCAGCTAAAAAGGAGATGAATCTCAGGAAAAACAAAATATTACAACCTAATACACACATATAATTAAGGGCTTTCTGGAAGACTTATTCATAATATTGATTTTTTTCCTGGGGCATGCAAATGTGATTCTTTGAAAACATGAACAAAAAACACAGACTCACAGATGAATTTCCATCTCAGACAAGTTAGAGGAAAGAAAGAACAAATGTTTGAAATGTATGGCTTGAAAATGCACTGTCTTCAGCATCTGAGCTGAAAGTAATCTGCTCTACTCAAGTGAGCATCAGTAGCACTGCTCCATACATTCAAGGTAGGAGTACTACATCTGGTATGTAGAGGATTGCATCCTGGAGTACACTTCAAAATCTAATCTTTAGATAGAAAGAACTACGTGATTATGATGACAAGGCCTGCATGCTATGCTACTGAAGACACACATAACTTCACAAGTATGGCAATTTTTTTAGTACCTTCTTTGTACCTATTCCACCTTTCCATCTGATCCACCAATACTATTCACACACACCATTCACCAGCCCTACATATCATTCTCAGACAGAGTTGGCTAGGGTTACCAACCTCCAGATGGGACCTGGAGTCCTCCTGGAATTACAACTGATCTCCAGACTACAGAGATCAGTTCTCCTGGAGGAAATGCCAGTTTCAGTAGGTAGATTCGATGGCATCATCTAAGCTCTCTCCCCTCCCCAGACTTTGTCCTTTCCAAGCATTTGCCCATATCTCTATTTTCCAAGTTGGAGTTGGCAACCCTAAGTATAATAGCGACCAATATTTCTATACTGTGGCCTAGGGCTGTCAAAAAAAAAAAATTCGGTACAGTTCGGATTCGGCCGAATTTGACCCTTGTGGGTTCGGTACGTGCCGAAGTCCGAACTCCCCTGCTTCGGATCCCCAGTAATTCGGGGGGATCCGGAGTTCGGGGGAAAATTCGGCCCCAGCGCGCCTTCAGAGGGATTCCCTGAAGGCGCGCGGGGGCCCTTTAAACTGATCTGAGCCTCCCAGCTGGGAGGCGCAGATCAGTTTAAAGGGCAGCCCGCCCCCCTTCAGCAGGCTCCGCTGGAGAGGCTCGGGCTGCCCTTTAAACTGATCTGAGCCTCCCAGCTGGGAGGCGCAGGTCAGTTTAAAGGGCAGCCCGCGCCTCTCCAGCGGAGCCCGCTGAAGGGGGGCGGGCTGCCCTTTAAACTCATCTGCGCCTACCGGCCGGGAGGCACACATGAGTTTAAAGGGCAGCCCGCCCCCCTTCAGCGGGCTCCGCTGGAGAGGCACGGGCTGTCATTTAAACTCATCTGCGCCTCCCAGCTGGGAGGCTCAGATGAGTTTAAAGGGCAGCCCGCCCCCCTTCAGTGGGCTCCGCTGAAGGGGGGCGGGCTGCCCTTTAAACTCATCTGCGCCTCCCGGCCGGGAGGCGCAGATGAGTTTAAATGACAGCCCGCCCCCCTTCAGCGGGCTCCGCTGGAGAGGCGCGGGCTGTCATTTAAACTCATCTGCGCCTCCCAGCTGGGAGGCTCAGATGAATTTAAAGGGCAGCCCGCCCCCCTTCAGCGGGCTCCGCTGAAGGGGGGCGGGCTGCCCTTTAAACTCATGTGTGCCTCCTGGCCGGTAGGCGCAGATGAGTTTAAAGGGCAGCCCGCGCCTCTCCAGCGGAGCCCGCTGAAGGGGGGCGGGCTGCCCTTTAAACTCATGTGTGCCTCCCGGCCGGTAGGCGCAGATGAGTTTAAAGGGCAGCCCGCGCCTTTCAGCGGGCTCCCCTGAAGGAGGGCTGAATTTGCCGAATTTATTCGCGAACTCCCAAACTCGCTGAATTCGCCCCCCCCCCGGTTGCCCGCCAGTTTTGAGTTCGGATCCGTCCGAACAGAAAATCACCGAATCAGGGGAAATTCGGTTGATTTTCAGTTCGGACCGAACCGAATTGACAGCCCTACTGTGGCCTATTCATTGAATCCCTTCACACAAATAGTGATAGAGTTCCCAATCTCCAAGTGGGGCCTGGAGATCTCATGGAATTAAAACTGATCTCCAGATTACAGAGATCAGTTCTCCTGGAGAAAATAGCTGCTCTGGAGAGTGGGCTCTATGGCATTTACCCTCACTAAGGTCCTTTCCCTCTCCCAACTCCACCCTCCTTAGGCTGTACCCCTCAAGTCTCCAAGAATTTCTCAACCAGGAGTTGGTAACCTTAGATAGCACACAGCTTCATCTACCCCTAGGCATTGTGTGCTGATAATCTACTATTGTTACCAACTCTGGGTTGGGAAATTCCTAGAGAAGATGGTTTGGGGAGGAGAGGGCCTCAGTAGATTATAATGTCATACATTCCACTCGCCAAAGCAACCATTTTGTCCAAGGGAACTGACCTCTGTATTCTGGAGATCAATTGTTATACCAGTGGATCTCCCTGGAGGTTGGTAACCCTATAATCTATGCTTCTGAAGTCCATAAACATTCCATAATATTTCAGCACCTGAGGCAACAGATAGTGAAGGCTCATTTCAATCAAATGAAACCAGGCTTCTTACAGCCAATAGCTACTGCCAACTTCTTATAGCCAAGTTTCACTGACTGCAGTTTCTGTTCACGTCAGGAGCTTATATTTGTTTTATTTTGCTACTACAAACTAGTATGGCTGCCCATATGGAATCTTCCCATACTCTAATATCGAAGAATTTTTAAAATGTTGAACTATCCCTTTAGTTATACTGTTTAGGTAGTTATACTGTTTTTTGAATCAACAGTTATACATATTTGCAATATACTGAAACATAGGCCTTTTATGCATGGCTGTCTCCCTCTGACAACTTCAGGTCTTTGTTTTGATTATGCATGCTGTTTCCTACCATCAGAGGTCGCCTCGCTCTCCCCCTGTGTTTCCCCGCATTTCCCCTGCATTTTCAGGGACCTGTTTTATCTCGAATTTTATTTCATAATCAAAACAAAGACCATCTGAAGTCGTAGGAGGGGTGACCACGAATGAAACAGCTATGTATAAAGGCCATAGGCCCAATGCAAAAACAAGTTATAATCAAAGCCTTCTAAAGTGGAAATGGGGAGCTCAAGGCATGAGAACATGATCAGTACTCTAATCAGGCAATAATTATGATGGCCAATCCTTCCAACCAGTGTTTTAAAAACTGCCCAAATGTCAAGTCTTTAGCACAGTAGCAGCACACCATCACAAACATTTATCACATGTTCTCAGGTTAGACAATGAAGATATACACGACATACTCTAACTTTCATGTGGTAGGCTATTGATGCAGTCTGTGTAATGGAGTGCAGTCAGGAGTACGGCAACATTTTGATGCTGAGAAATAGAAAAACACTGATTTTTAAAAGAGAGAAATGGAAGCAAGTGATGAGTGATGGCGAGAGGTTTAGCAACTGTGTGGTCAAAACAGACATTTGCACTTCAGCAGCTGAAGTATCTCATGCTGCTAGGCACATGGGACAGGGCCTCAAACCCCTCCTTACTACAATCATTTCTTACATGCAAAGAGGATTTGGAGGCTCCCATTGCTCAGCTTCCCACTCTGCAATGCAACTGTGCAATATTACTGAATGGTGCAGGGCTATTAATCATTACTGCCATTTCAAAGCAGGTAATATGGAAAATTCCCACTGATAGTATTCTGATGTACAGACTTCTTTCATAGTTCACAGGCAAACTAATTGGAGTTGCCACTGAAATTTCACCTATAGCAAAACTGAGGGACCGGTGGGGGACTCAGTGAAACATTAAAGGAAGTTTGAAAGAAGCCAGTTAGGTTTCATACATTCTGAGGGTGTCACCAAATTTAGCCTAAAGCAAATTTTAGAATGAATTCAGAGTTTCTTTCTCAATTGAAACGTTTGAGAAATTTTAAGGAAAGCAAGAAAAGTTCCCAAAATATTTCTTGCAGGGAGAAAGTTACACACCCTTAGTACATGTATAGCTTTTTGTCAAGAACAGGTTTAGACTGAAATGATACCAGCAGTTAGACTTCATACAAATACAATGTGGATTTATGCTCTAGAAATAAGAGGAAACTAATCTTTAGTGAATAGAATATATGGAATGTCTTGAACATTTCAACATAGTATAGTTTAA
Organism: Euleptes europaea; assembly: GCF_029931775.1. Lineage (NCBI taxonomy): Eukaryota > Metazoa > Chordata > Lepidosauria > Squamata > Sphaerodactylidae > Euleptes > Euleptes europaea. The sequence goes on from NC_079317.1 coordinate 40,086,251, forward strand.
GAATATTGTGTGGAATTGGAATACTGACAATGAATGCAATAATAAATATTATATTTCAGTAGGCAGACATATGGATGAACAGACAGACCGAAAACAGCACATAAAACGTAACAGATAAGTCCAACAGTCAAGCTGAAATCCTGGCAACAGACGAAGAAGATGCCTAAATATAATTATATACGGGGAAAGTATCTAGGTATGTGAATCCAGAGGAATATAACATTAACAAATAAATGGAAAAATTAAAAGCTACATGGAAGAGATAATATGAAATGTTAGTAATATGAAAGCATTTAGGAAAAAATCCCAGAGCCTCAAAATTCTAGAAGAAAATGCAGAGAAATAAAGAATAATGTGTCAAAAGCAGTTGTCACCAAGAAGAAAAAAGACTGCACGGATTATAAACAGGGATGCTGAGAGACACCATGGGCCCCCCGCACAAAGATCTGTTTGGACACCCCCCGCCCATCCATATGACTGATCAAAACCAAATAATACTACTTTGCTCTTACCATCTATGAATATAATAGTAATCGTTCATTAGGTAAGAAATGTTAAAGGAAAAGAGACAGAATTGTTAAAGAACAGATTTTACTTTACTTATTTACATAGTACACATAGCAATAAGGTATGGTCCAAACTTCCCCTCCCCCTTTCAAATAATCGCCACCTAGCACAGGTCAACATTAAAGGAGAAGAGACAAATTTGAAGAAATCTAGCTTCTTCTCTTCTCTAAAATAAAGAACGAGTCCTGGCTTCCCCCCGCCCCCACCTCTAGGAACAGGTGCATTAAAACAACCCCAGGAGGTGTCTCCTCTGTTCCTGCAGGGAGCACTCTTTTGGACCACCCGTACTGGCAAATGTGAACAATAGAAAATATTACAGTGGGGGGGGGGAGAGTAATAAAACTGAGCAATCAGAATCAGTACGAGTCCCTAGCCAAGGGAGTCTCTATAAATTAAATGTAGGTGAGACATAAATTACTGCTGGGAATAAGCCCCACTGGAATATAGTGAGATACACCAATGTAAAGATGCTTAATAGGGGAAGGAAAATAGGCGACATTAAAAAGTCCATCTTATCCTCCATGGGAAAGAGGCAGGGGAACTCAGTCCTGCGTTTGCACTAACTTTAAATAGCAACTCTAGTCCCTGAATACTGAAATCTAACTGGCTTCAGCTCTCCCCTCCCCTCCCCTTCTGCTGCTGCTTCCTTAAACATAAAGAAAAGGAAAGCAGGAGACAGTAGAGACCACCCCATACGGCTTTCCTATCCAGAATGTATGCCATCGACATGTTAATTTATTATTGTTGTTTTAATGCTCTTAATCATGAGATTGACTGTTTTTTATCTTTTTATTGTGATTAATCTGTTGTAACTTGCCCTGAGCCTGGCCTTGGCTGGGGATTAGAGGGCGAGCTAGAAATCGAAACAATAAATAAATAAATAAATAAATAAGATTCCTGCCCTTTAAAAAAATCAAATACAATCCCTATTCTTAAGCCTTGCTCCAGTTCGCCAGATCCTGTCTGTGTTTATCCAAAGTGCGGCTATGCTGGGATTTACTTGCATGTCGATACGTACAGGAGGACTGAAGCCTTAAATTCCCTTCCTCACTTCTTCTCCCCGATTTCCCCACTCCCAAATCCATCATGCATCCACCCCTTTCCTTATGACAGCACCAAATGCCCCCCCCCAACCCAGTGCAATTACCCCAACCTAGATCTAGGGGTTGCCAACTTTTTCCTACTCCTGTGCCTCTCACAGCAACTTGAACTGCAGGAATAAACCTGTAATCAGTGTTTGCTCTGTTTTGTCAAAAGTTCCACCTTGTGATTTCTAGAGATCAGGCTTCGATTAAAGGCAGAGGAGCAAAACAAGCCTCTTTCTTGGTCAGCTGGCAACCTTATCTGGAACTCCCACTGGTTTTTAGTCACAGATCTGTGTTTCTATAGTCCTGCTGCTCATTCTGAAATTTTTTTTGCACCTCCAGCATCACAACGTGAGGTTTCACAGTGCTGTCTCCTCCATCATATTCTTCTCTGGGGCATGAGATACTTCAGAACTATCCCCTCCTCCCCACCTCTTCCAGCTAGGGGCTCATTTACTGGATGACAATCCTGTTCTTGGGGTAGAGAAGCTTCTCTGTGCAACTGAAAGAGGTAGGTGTTTTGCAAGGCATAACATGTGAGGCTGGCTGGCACAGAAAAGGGGCAGGCAGGGGGAGCTAGGGTTGTCAGGTCCCTCTTCACAACCGGTGGGAGGTTTTTGGGGCAGAGCCTGAGGAGGGTGGGGTTTGGGGAGGGGAGGGACTTCAATGCCATAGAGTCCAATTGCCAAAGTGGCCATTTTCTCCAGGTGAACTGATCTTAATTTTTTTTAAGTCCTTTGTTTTCCACTGCAGAATTCAAAGACTTTTTAAAGCCTGTTGCTATGCACTGGTGTGCATAAAATCCTGTTTTAAAAATAATCTAGAAAATTCCCTTACCACAAACTTTTTAATGCCTTTCTTGGTGGTAAAAAATGCCATCAAGTTGCATTTGACTTATGATGACCCCTCAAGGTGTTTTCAAGGCAAGAGACATGCAGAGGTGGTTTGATATTGCCTTCCTCTGCTTAGCTTCCAAGATCTGACGAGACTGTCCTAGCCTGATTCATTCAGGTCAGTGCAATGATTTTTTAGCGCCTCCTAAATGTCCGCCCAAATGGAGAGCACAAATATGTTTGTGCAGTGCTCTCCCTCCTTCAGCTCAGATCTAGTAATATTATGTATTCCACCATGTCTCATACTTCTTTAGTTGCAAATAGCAGAATACACTTTGGTATAGGATTGTACTCATTGGATGTGCAGATGGCAGCTTCATCCTGCTGCCTTTCACTTTATAAAAGCATACTCCATTTGTTAGACAGGTGCATGGGGTAACGCCGATGCAGCTGCCTTTGCGGTGGAAGAAAGAGTGTAAAGATGTTATGTGTGTCCTCTTTGGTCTTTCTATCCTCTTGTTTCCCTTAATTATTTCACTGAAATTCAGTATTGTCTGGTTGGATTTATGAAAGTACAGAGTTTCTAATGTTTGAATACATTTAGAATTCATTTTCCTGTGTGTCTACAGGAAAATACTTTGTCTATTTTTTGGGCAGACTCCAGGGTAGAGTTAAGCAAATTCAATTAAGTAATTTTCATGGGTACAAGAAACTCTTGCCCTGACCTGAATAGCCCTGGCTAGCCCGATATCATATCTCGGAAGCCTAGCAGGGTTGGCCCTAGTCAATATTTGGATGGGAGACCACCAAGGAATACCAGGGTCGTGACGCAGGGGCATGCAATGGCAAACCACCCCTGAACGTCTCTTGCCTTGAAACCCTTCAGGGTCACCAATCATCAATAAATCAGTGGCAGACTCACAAGTGGCAATTATGAAATGATCTTAAGTCTAAAAGCAATTTTAAAAACCCAAATGATAAATGGAACATTTGTAGCCTGTATCTTTAAGAAACAGATGACCTCAGTGGCCATTGCTAAGCAGCCACAATAGTAGTCTGGGGAGGGGATAAAGTGACATTACCCCCACATGTCCTTGCAAGTAACTGGGCCAGGCACAGCTGGCATTGCACAACTGGGCTGTAGTTTTCTCAAGCAGAGGCTGACAGGATGAGGGGAAGAGGGGAAGCTGAAAGGGGGGGTATGTTGGATGATGGAAAGGAGAGAAGGAAGAAGGAAAAGGGGAGAGGCTATAGAGACTTTCAGGGAAGAAACAGAGGAAATAGTGGGAGAGGGGAAAATAAGAAACACCCACACACCCCCACACACAAGTCCTTGCAGGTCCCCTGCTTGTACATTTTTAACTAACAGTTCTTTTATTTGGTTTTGTTATAGTGCCATCCTAAGCAGAGTTACACGTTTCTTATTTCATCAATGCCAATGTGTTGACCCCCCACAACTGGTCAGCAGATGGCTCTGACAATCACAAATATTTCCAGCATTCCCCTCCCTCAGAATTTCTGACCCTGGAAAAGTTTATTCCTGGGGTCACGGGACCCACAAAGTGTACATGCACATTCTGAAATCCTGAACACTGTCCCAAGATCAGAAAGAACTGCTAGGGAAAGGGAAATGCAAGAAAGATGTATAATATTTGCATTCAGAGATGGCAGAATTCAGCGCTGTGTTCTTAGAAGGGTGTTTTGTTGCTTTGGATGGCACTGTCAAATGCCTTGTGAGCTGTACCAGAAAAAATGCAGGATATAATGATTTTATCAATAAAGGATCCAAGTTTTTGTGTGTGTGTGTGTCAGGAAAGCCTAATTTAGGTCAGATGTAAGCGTATATTCAAATCTCGATGTTTCAGTATTATTAAATCCACCAGGGTGTATGGAAATCACAAGAGCACATTGAAGACATTGATCTGCATTTGGAATCTATGTTGATTCCTAGACAAGTAATGAGTGTATTAGTAGTATACATGGTTGTTGCTTCATCAAGAATCTTATACAAAATTATCTTATTTGTTAATACATAATAGAAAATATGCAGGGAATCTTTTAATAAGAAGATGATCTTAAGAAATAGCCATACAAGGGCCCTAAATGCAGAAAAGATCATTGGCATGGTGTGAAAGTTGATGGTGGGAAATACGAAAACAGATGTTACCTTTGTATAGAGAATAGAGGGACTCAGTCAATAATTATAGCTGAAATTTTCAATATACGTTAAATAAAACTAAAGGTATTTTTTTTCTTTTTGAGTAATGCAATTTTGTGGGAGTGGCTAGCATTACCGTCACCTACAGGGAAGAGAATTCAATCTTGCACTGTTGGAAAGGGATGCTATTTACTAAGAAGTCTGCCTGCTGGCAAGGTTAGAAGCATTATTTTTGTACTTAATATGCATAATTAATGCTTGTGTGTTCAGACAATTTTGCTCTGCAAATCAAACTGTAGTCATTTTCTTGCCAAAATCTGTAATACTGAATCTCTAGGATCAGAAACTTGGGAGCGAATGTGGAACTAACACTTACCAGTGTAAAAAGATGGAAGGGAGAGATACTATTTTTAAAAGAGGGTGAATTGGTTTTCAAATGCAAATAATAGGTTAATGTGCTTTAAATCACAGGTCAGTTTACTCCTTTTCTATATTACAAAAAACAAACAAACATTATAGCTTAACATATATCTGAATAAGAGTCTGGATGCAACCTTCTCACAATAAAAATGTGCCCAACAGACTCAGTTGTAACTGTGCACATCCATAGTTTGCTGTCTACAATTTGATATCTTACAGATTTATGAGCACAGAATGAAACTGCACGCACACACATGCACACATGTATGTATATGTTCAGCTTTATTCTGGGTTCTTAAGTGAATTCTAAGGAAGATTTTTTTTAAAGCACCTCTGTGGGTGCTGTGCAATTTACTGAAGCTTCCTTTTACATATGAAGCAGGATATATATATTTCTTATGTAAAGGGAAGCTTCACTAAATTGCATATCACCCACAGAGGTGTTTTTATTCTGTAAATCTATACAAGCTCACTTATCTAGAGAAAAGAAAACCTACCTATGAAGTTCTCAAAATGGATTTGGGGAGTACTTGAAGGCAGGAAGACAACAAAAAGATTAGGAAAAGCATTTACGAGATGATCTATGCAGGCAATTATTTTTATCTGTATTGGTATCAAATAAATTGCACTCAGCAAAACAGATACCCCTGGCAAAGTTTCAAATGTTAAAGAACCCAGGAACACTCCTTGCAATATTAAAAATGTGGGTATCAGTTACCCTTGCAATCAATCCATCCATGGACCCATCCCACAATTTTTATGTGTTTATGTGTGTGTTTATGTGTGTGACACACATTTACAGCATTTGTACACATTTTCAAATATGTTGTTTATATATTCCACATTTAAAGTCTTGTAGGATTTTTTTAAATCTGGTAATCTCTTTGGTTCTTTACATACTTAGAGGATTCAAACATGTCATATTTTCCATTAACTTTTTGGCATACCTGTGCTCCATCAAAAATATATATTGATAATCACAATTAAGAATTCTTGTTGTGAACTACTACATGTCATTATTATTATTTACCGAATAAAATTTTTTTACCCAGATGAACTGCCACACTGCAATCACAACAGACATACCATAACTACAAAAGTTCTTTATTAAAGGTGTTGGTATCTCTGCTAACATAGCAGAACTAATACAATTTCATTTTTTCTTTGTGTCTATAATGGCTTCCCATTATCCCGATAAGTGGGCAGCCATTCCACTACTCTTTTTGCTATAGCTGCAAAGAGGAATTAGATTTCACCATTTATGTAACAGAGATTAATTGATTAGATTTTTAATTAAATATTCCATTAAATCCTCTTTTTTAAAAAAATCACAGGGATTGTAACTCCTCAAGGGTTCTTTCTCCGTACCTTGGAAATCACAAATAAGAGAATGCATAACTAAACACTGTATCTCATCTAGTGAGGGACAACTGATCGAATGGGATGCATGGTTATAACTCTCATCCCTTAAAAATATCCTTGGAACTCCTCCTTCCTCCAAATCTTCTCCAGTTACAATTAAGACCACTACTGATTCCCTAAATATATATATTGCTAGATATTATTTAAATAAACACACATACAAACAATAGATTTGTATGATGTCTGCTTAAGCCATGGTGGTTTAGACTTGAACTAGAACTTCCAGCCATCTAATGTTTTGGATATATGTGAGGGGGGGGGGGATAAAAACAGCAAATGGCCTTTTAAGTAACCCATAATTAAAAGCAATTTTGAGCTGTCTTTTCAGGGAAACTACCCCTGGGATGTTCTTGCTACCTGTTTGACCTTCACGATTGTGAGTCCTTGGCGGTGTCAGTGACCCTCTGAACTGAATTCAAAACTAATCTCTACCAGAAAAAGAGAAACAGAATTCATGCAAATCATATTAATTCCAACATTTCCCCAGTGAGCTGGGTATAAACTACAGCCTAATTAAATATTTTTTAACGATGTGAGTAATTTTTGCCAAGGGGCGGATTCAGGGGAAAATTTAATATGAGATCACAAAAGCTGTTCCCAGCGTTGATTCTGTAAATTAATGACTATCTGCCTTATGATAAAAACATGCTGCCAAGAATGAAAATGAAGTCAGCAAAGCTTGCTCTATTTGTCTAACAACCAAATATACAGGATGCAAAAGTTTAAAGGATATGGGGGGAGGCATCCATTGTCTGTATGATAAGTTCGTGATAGAGATGCAGGATGCTGACAGCACAAAGCTGAACTATGTTTTGTGAGATGACAGCTTTTACTGCTTATTACTGTCATAGTCTAACCTGATGTTACAGACTTTAGTAAAACCATGTCAAGCATTTAGACTGTGATCCCAACAGGTATGTGTTTACATAATTCTACATAGCAGCATTGTTTCGTGCTTTGTAATCAGCTATTAAGTCAATGCAGCTGCAATTCTTGAGTACTCCGCTTTGAAGTAGACTTTGAAATATCAATAAAACTGAACAATTAGAGCAGTGACTTCACCGAGGTGACATCAGTGCAGGCATTCAAGGAACGTAACTGATGTCCCGGTTCCACCAATCTGTCTGTCTATTGCAAGGCTCTTATATATAGGCTTCATCCCAACAGCATCTCCATATCTCAACTGCTCATTTGAAAGGAACGCTATTGCTATTTTCTCCTTCAGATAATAACATATGCATAACTAATGAGCCAATAATCAGCAAAAGGAAAGCTGGCATGAAAGGGGCAGACAAACTGCTTTGTCCAAATTTTCATTCTATCATAATCTGAAAATTAAGTGCCATATGGTATGTGATTGTGGGGCTAATTTTAAAAATATACAGTAGATCAATCTGAGCTGTGCTTTATACCCACTCAGGTTCTTATTACTGTTTTAGGAAGCATTCATTAGGAGGCAGTATGCCAGATGCGAAAGAAAAATCAGACTGTTTATTCTCAATTTAACCAGTAAAAGATTGTTTCCCCCCCCTCCCGTTTTGCTTTGGGAAACAATAACAATGTAAGATGCCTGAAAAGTTTAATCTCAGGACTAGATGAGAAATAAGTCAACCTGGGTAGGGCTCTAGTAAGAAAGACAACGTATAATAAAGAGGCTTGCTACATGTTTATTTTAATTTGTTTCTGTGTGGGCCACAGAGACTTCATTTACAGCCTTTCAATTAAAAGGTCATTCTCCATTAAACAGCATACTATTGCCTCATTATAATCATAAAATTAGCAAGAAAAGATTGGCATGAGGAATATGTAAAAGCCACTTGCAGAGGTGAGAAGGTGCTCGTAACAAACGGGAACACAGAATTTTGAGTAAAAAGCTATTTTAATCATAGCTGTGGGTTGCCTTAGGCAAAAGACTCTTAAAAATTTTTTTTCTTTAGATGGTAGTCACGTGATAGATTTCTTCATAGCTCTTGTACTGAATGGCAACACCCATGTTCATCTGATCACAGCCCTTGAGCTATTCTCCATCTCAGGTTACAGATTTATTATTTACAGTGAAATGAGGCTAAAGTCAGGTACAGATCTGTGTTGTTAACCTCAAGGTGCAGAGGTGTGTGTGTGTATCTACATAAAAGACCTTTTTGTCCAACTGCAACATCAAAAAAGTTACAACTCTTATACAACTGGTTCAGTAATCTTGGTAATAATATGTAGTGAATTATTGGCTCTGGAAAAAGGGATACCATCTGAGCTCATTGCCTGCCAGCACCTAACTGAGTTAGGGAGCGCATGTCAGTGTTGCAACAGAGTGCTTGCCTCACTTCCAGTAAAAACTGGAAGTGACATGGTGGATACGAGTATCGAAAGACGTCAGTATGCTGGCATGATGCTGTTGTACCAGAACCCGCCCTCCAGTTCTTCCCAGAGGTTGCCAGCTGTGACCTAGCAACCCTACCTGGATGGTTCCAGTGAAAACTCTCAAGCAAAGTGCACAAAAAGCCATGAGGGCACGACAATCAGATTGCTGGACTATGAGTAGGGAGAGGAATGTTCAAATCAACACTTCACCCTGAACCTCACTGGGTGACCTTTAGCCGGTCATTCTCGTTTGTTTGCATTTAGATTTAAATCCCCCTCCATACTACAGCGGGGCTCAGGGTGGGCAACAACAAGTCAAATAAACATTTAAAATCAGGAACAGTAAAAACAGATAAAACCCCATGAAATAATAAATAATAATAAAAATGGTGCCGTACGCTCCCAGCAGAGTTGATAGACTATCCACAAAGAAAGTGGGAAGGGGGACTGAGGGGAGCATATAGAAGGGGGGACTCTGACCGGTGACTGGTGGATGTAATAGACCATGTGCCTGGCAGAACATTTCTGTCTTGCAGGCCCTGCAGAATTGGGCCAGATCCCGCAGGGCCCTGGTCTCCTCAGACAGAGAATTCCACCAGGCAGGGGCCATGGTCGAAAAGGCCCTGGCCGAGGACAATTGGACTGCTCTTGGGCCAGGGACTTCCAGTAAATTTTGAAAACTAGAATGAAGCATCCTTGCGGGGGGGGGGGGGGGACGGGACACATAGCTCTCTCAACCTACCCACCCTTCAGGACTGTCGTGATGAAGACAGAACCATATAAGCCACCCTGAGCACCTCCGAGGAAGGGCAGGGTGAAAATGTAATAGATGTACAGTTTGAGTGAAAGAAAATCATAAACCAGAGAAAGAACTGGAAAACATAAAATGCAAGCTGGGATACAGAGAGTGAAAATTATGAATATTTTGCAACTAGACCAATGACAGTGCATGAGGAAGATGAGGATAACTATGCCAAACTGATGAATATGAGAGGCCCGTTAAATTGGTTAAAACCTGCGTTGTATAAATATGTTTTTCATTAAAGCATTTCAAGTTCTCCTTTTTCAGTATGGAAAACACAGGTTGTCCTTAGGGAACATGAATGCATTTTGCTAAGAGCTGGTTCCGTTTAGAAAGAAGAAACAATTCTGAGAAAAATAAGGCAAGATAATCTTCATAAGGAACAGCTCAAGATTAAAGTGAAGCCATTGCTGCTGGTCATGCACTATCTACTAACACCTGTATTGACTGCAGGCAAACAATCTTCCATTTCTAGATAGTCTTCTCTCCTTCAGTTAAGCAGACATCATAAAACAACATTGCAAATACCTGTTACAGCTGCTGGGCTGTTGCATCTCACCTGCACTGCTTACACTGATAGCGAAGAGACCCAAAACTAGCACTATAAACCCAGTGGGTTTTGGAATAGGAATAGCCCCTGACTGAAATGATGAATTCATTGTGGTGATGACATACAAGACAATTTGCCACAATTGAACATTTTTTACTTAATGTAACACCCCGAGAAATTGCAGGTTTTTTGGTTTTTGTGATGTACACTAACTGGACAACATGAGAAATTCATATTTTAGATCCCATTTTCTGTTAAAAATGCTTCCATGAAGACACATGCTAGAAAGTAATAAATTGAGTGTGAGCATGGGGGGGGGGGGAGCTGCGTCAGAAAGCACATTGCCAAAAAGTACATCACCATGACTAGCCTCAAAAAAAGTCTCCAGGGTCTGTCAAAAGTAAAAATATGCCAATAAATTGGAGGGAATTTGAGATAGGCTGTAAAAGATTAAGAGACTGCAGCCACTGATTTATGAGCAAAGATTAAAATCTACATTGCAACTTACACCTTTCCCTAATGATATCTGCTAAAGTTGGAAGCAGACCTGATGGAAAGGTACATTCATCCACTTTAAACTGCCTGGCGATTTTCCTCTGCTGAAGGGAAATTTTCCTTGGGGATACCCTTGATGATCCTCATTCTGTTAGCAATGCAAGATACAATTGTGTATAAATGTGTTAGCATTCTCTACAAATCTTGTGGTTCTATCCCAAGACAAAGGTGGGTTTTTTTTTTTTTTTTTGTATACAACATGTAGGAGCGAGCATGCTTTCTCTCTGTCAGTGTTTGAGTGGAAATCAACAGTCACCTGTGCAGGTTCATTTAAAAGTAGAACCTTAGACTACTGTCCTGTGCTCTACAAGGAGCTGCCTTAGAAGACAGTCTGGAAGTCTCCGCTTTTCAGAATGGGAAAGTCAGAATGTTAATGGAGGCTCAGTGTAATGAACACATGACACATCTCCTACGTTAGCTTTAATTTCATTCCCAGGCTCAATACAAAAATTTAAAACCCTAAATACTTAGCATCCAAAGTACCTCAAGGATCATCCCTATCTAGATTCACTTGTCCATGCTCTGAGGATTTAATGTTTAAACAGGGAGAACCCTTCACTGACAAACAGTTGTTGCCATCAATTCACAACCATCTTGGAAGCTAAGCAGGGTGATCCCTCCTTAGTATTTGGATGGAAGACCATAAAGGAAGTCTAGGGTTGCCACACAGAGGCAGGCAATGGCAAGCAACCTCTGAATGTCTCCTGCAAAACTGTCACAAGAGCCTACCTCAGGTACATGGCCTTGGAGAGGAGCTAGGGCTCCTGGCGGCCCCTGACTCCTGCCACTGCTTGGTTGGGTGGCAGGGAGAAAAATGCAGTGAAAATCACTATAATGCTCACAGTGTGACATAACTAATGGGGCAAACCTGTAAGTGATGTCATTGCATTGCCACAAAGGATCCCGCCCACTTAAGTAATCGTACCATACCGTCTGTATCTACCTAGCCTATCCCCATCCTTTAAAGTCTGCTAGAAGTGTCCCAATGAATGAGGCTAGCTCAGATACATTAGAAACATATACAAAGGTTGTCTTACATAGTTATAGAACATAACATTTGGCTGCTTCCCATTTAAATATAAGACAACCAAATTTATAATTTGTCAGATCTGAAGTTTCCTGGAATATTTGTTTAAGGAGAATTGGAGCTGATTCTTCAGTAGGATAATGAGGCTTCAATGCAGACTATTGTGGGAATATTAATTATATTTATTGGGATTTTTCATGAAGGAAATAGGAAGTGTCTATAAATAGTCTAAAGTTCCTCCTTTCTATTTGTTTTATGAAGTGGGGTTTAGAAACACCATCAACATGCTTTTTTTATTAGCCATAATGGATTGCCAGAGTTACAAGGACGTACAATAAACCTGTTTAAATATTCACTTCTCAGCCGTACATTACTACAAAATTGCTGCAGATTTCACTCATGAATCCAAAGACTAAACTCTGTGCTCCTTTGCTATTTCTTGTTTATTGGTAGAATGCAGCATTTGTAGTGTGGGGAAGGAGGAGGGAGGAAATACAGGCGTGAATCTTTAAACAGGTTTTTCTTTTTTCACATGATACTAAATGCAGCAATCCATTATGCATAATAATAAAAGAGTGGATTGGTAACGTTTCAAAAATCCCACTCGATAAGCAAATCGAAAGTGGAAACTTCAACTCCTTAATGCTGTTAGTGATTGTTACTTATGCGTTTTACTTCATAACTAGTGGGGAATAAATCTATTACTTTATTCTTCACACCACTATAAAAATGCATCTAATGGTACTTGCATTAGACCCATGGAGCATACAGCACACTAATTCTAAATAAGCTCCTTTAAGCTATTTTCATTTAATGCTATCCAGAATCTTAAGCCAGTGAAGACATACAAAATATATATTATATAGACATTCTTTTACAGCATATATTGCTGTGTTGTCAAAATACTACATTAGCTTTAAATAAAGCTGAGGTTAAAACACACACACTTAGTTAATGGACCATTGAGTTTTTTCCTTAGAGGTCTTTAAAAAAAATGCAAATATAGCACAGGTATTTCCTTCTCAGGTTATCTTTTTATTTTAAAGTATTACAAATTGAGACTGTGCAATTGGGGAAGAGGTCTACAGAAATCTACTTTCAATCAATTTATCACTTCTCAGAACTTGCTAGGTAGCCTCTTAAACCAGACATAATAACTGAATGTAAATATATTGAATGAAACAACTGTTAAGGGGAACTTTAGTTAGCATGGAGTGTATTCAGTTGATTGACAGTCCACTTTGGCAGGAAAATTCTACATGTATTTAAGCAGAGAAGCTATTAAAATGCTTCTGTATACTTCCTGGAAAAGCTTGACAAGTAGACGCAATAGTGCTATAGAAGAAAGAGATTATTAGCACTGTGTTCCAGCAAGGCCAGATCTTAACGTGAAAAATGGTTTCTTGTGCACAGATCTTTCCCATCACATGTGCACACAACAGGAAACTTGTGTGGCTCCCCCATCTTCCATTTCCTCCCAAACGCACTTTCCCTAGGGCCAGGCTCCTCCTAATATAACAGATGATCAAAGCTGTCAGAGATGGCTGAGCTGATTATTACTAGATTTTGTTTGACCTGTTCTCAGGGCAGCATACAAGATCAGCCACTGCCTTTTATACCTGAAACAACCCTGTGTGTGTGTGTGAGAGAGAGAAAAAGAGATACCTGCCCAAGATTTCCCACTGTGCTTTGTGGCAGAATGGGATTTGAGCCAAGGTCTCCTCCCCTCTAACCACTACACCTTGCTGGATCTCTGTTCAGCTGCCAAAAGAGGCCCCAGGGCTCCATGAGTGCACTGTGTTCAGGACTGAGAAGATGCAGTCATACACTGTCAGCCTAACCTACCTCACAGGGTTCATGTGAGAATAAAATGGAGGAGAGGAGATTTGTGTAGGCCCCCTTTGGTCCCCATTAGGGAGAAAAGAGGGGTATAAGTGAAGTAAGTAAATAAATGTATGTGCCATTTTGCGATTGGTCCTTTTATTAAGTTGTCACAATACCATCTTAAAATCTATTCATTACATTTATATCCCAACTCCTTTCCTTTTAACTGAAGTTTGTAGACATGTTTCCAAACAGTTTCTTAACCCGGTATTAATTAGATTCAGATCTGCTTAGATGTACCATGAGAAATGCTCCAG
>NC_079317.1:40107668-40195168 GCF_029931775.1 Euleptes europaea
GGCAATTGGACTCTATGGCATTAAAGTCCCTCCCCTCCCCAAACCCCGCCCTCCTCATGTTCCGCCCCAAAAACCTCCTGCTGGTTGTGAAGAGGGACCTGGCAACCCTATATAAACTGCATGTCTGTATGAGCTTCAGGGTTCTGTAGGCCCAATCCACTATCGTATGACCCTCAGTTCTACTGGATTGATCCAAATTGAATAGCATTGTGTGTATTTCCATCTTTGGCATACTTGGAGAATGTTTGAAGCATTTCAAGCTGGCAAGAGGAAGAAACAACAGCAAAAAGGCCTCACAGGCTGCAGAGGCTAAATCCAAAATGTCTGTCTACCACATCAAAGAGGCTGTAGTTTCTACTGTCCCTGCTATTGATTCTAATAGAGATGCTGCTTTCTCTACTGATGCCGCTACTGATCCACAGGTTGTGGCCCTTTTAAGAGAGAAAGGCTTTAGAAAGTTGCAGGAAGATCTCCTCACTCTCATCTCTGAAATTAATGAACTAAAATATCCTCAGAAACAGACGGTTGAACAACGTATAAACGTTGTAGGTTGTACCTTGCCTGAGGATTTTTTGTCATCGGGGAGGAGGTCAATCCAGGGCACCAGAAGAGTAAACCTTCCTCCCCACCCCATCAAGCCTGAACCCTTCCTTATCTAAGGGTGAGGCATGAGAACCAGCCCTCTGTTTGGAGGGGAGTGCCTCTGCCACAAAAGAATTGGCTGGAGGATGCTGAAATAAAAATGTGCATCCCTCTCCCCTTATTCTATATGAGTTCTCTAATTTCTTAGCAGATGCAGGAATTGAGGCAGGTTTTGACCAGATACAGGAGGGGAAGAAGTGCTCCAGCAGCTTGGACAGCTCTAGAAAGCTAGAGAACTCCTCTCTATGGCTGAAGCAAAAGCTTTTTTGGCTACCCTATGACTACTGCCTCATTCAACTTTCCTGCTTCCTTGAGATCTGCTGCTGAGTGATACTTCATGCAGCAGTCTAAAGCTCTTAACTCCCCCCCCCCAAAATGTTTTGATGATATTTCCCTGAATGCTGTTACTGTAAGCTTTAGTAGATATGAGTCTGCAGAAATGAGATGTCTGCATCAGAACTAACTTCATGGATTTCCTGTGCTGGGCAAGACTTCTCACCAGTCTCATGCCTTCTACAATCTAGAAAACCTACCCAGCAACCAGCCTGCAGATCCCCTCAAGGAAGTCTGATGCGTGGTTTGCCAAGGATTATATTGCTGTATTAAAAAAAAAAAAAAACAGTTCAAAAGGGATCATGTCAGAGCTTCATACCTAGTCAGTATCCCCTTCCATAACCTCAGAATAGCTTTTACCTCCCTCCGGTTTCAAACCATGCCAACGGCTTGGATAGCTGGACATTACTCCTGCACACCATGGGGCTCTTGCCTATATATTTGTGGAGCCACACCAGAGGACCTAATTCATTACACCTTATTCTGTCCTCTTTACACAGAGCCCAGATCTAAATTTCTAGGAGTATTCCTAAAGGGCCTAAATCATTTTCCAGATCCAGAGAAGCTGCTCTTTCTCCTATAAGACGCCAATCCTGATGTTTCCTACAAAGTTTCACTCTTTGCTTTAACAGCAAGAAAATCCAAGCTAAAGCTGTTTTTAATCTGGGAATCTGACAAATTTAATTACTAGCTTCTTGGGGGTCAGACTGTTTTAAAGTTATTTCAGTGTTATTTTATGTTATTTAAATGTTATTTTAATGATTTGTATGATAGATTGTGATGGCCTTTGGCCACAAACAATAAATTTTATCATATTATCACATACTGCTGTATTTTTATTTTTTGCATTTGGGACTCTTTGTATTGGGACTAAGTTCTCTACATTTTCTCACCGAATACAGATATTCTATTGCACTCCATTTTCCCCCTTGTATTGTTTCTAACCTTCTTCTCAATTTCTTACTCATATATTTTCCTCCTCTCTTTGTATCTGGCTCCCTTCTAAGTTAGCCCATGGGGAAGTTGTCATAGTCATATTGTATGCTGTTGATCTGCTAACTTCTCTTTTTAGTGTTTCTTTCTCTACTCCATTATGTTGGCTGGGTCTGCTGATGGACATTGGAGCCTCAGACATGACTGGTGTGTTTGTAGGCTTACCCCTTAACTCTTATGACATTCTTAATTTATCTCTACAGCTGTATTTTTCTTCTGTTTTCTGTCACTTTCTCCTTCCTCTCTTTTCCTCTCCGCCCATTTCCAAAACTCAGAGGCAGCAGATAGAGCTTGGACGTCCCCTAAATGGGGCTGGTGGGGTATACGTATGTTTACAGATGAATCTGCTACAGAGCTCCTATTTTTGAATTATGCCTAAGCTAACAGTCATACCATGGAATGGCAAGGATCTTGGAAGCCCCAATAAGCTCAAACAAATGTTATATAACCTTAAAAGACAACATACTTGCATTGTCATGCTCCACAAGATTCACATACCTCAGGGAGAACAACAGTAGCTCAATAAGAGATGTTCTGGGTACACCAGAAAGGCTAGGGGAATTGCAATTCTAATACATAAAAGAGCAGAGCAGACAATGAAGAGAGAGATATTTTCCTTTTGGATAGGAACAACTCACTTTTGTGCTGGAGAACATCTAAGGGCCCAATGTAGACAACCCCTCTTTTTTCACTCTGTTATGGTAGCTCTCAGAGAACTTGGGGATTACCCCTGTGATCATGGGCAGAGACTGTAATGTAGTAATAGACTCTCTTTCCTTACCTCAAGCCAATCTAGATCAGCCCTGCAAGACCATAAGCTTGATGCAGGTTTGCATGATGCATGGCGCTTACTACATCTGTTAGACAGAGAAACATATGTTTTAGTCAGCTCTAGACTATTTTCTTGTCAGTGACTCCCTGCTACCTAATGTGCTTTCTTGTTCCATTGGTACCTGTGTTATTTCTGACCACTCCCGTTTCAGTGATAGTTTGTCTGGGTGATGCTGAAAAGTAATCCACCTTATTAAACACACCTGTCCTCTTTAAAAAGGGAATGGAGCTTCATATTAAAGACTTCCCATGCATGAGGTCACCTGGCCCATTTTGTGGGACACTCTTAAAACATATCTAAGGGGCTTTATCATTGCTTACACCTTCTACAAAAAAAGCAATGTACTGAAGAGCTGAATAAACTAGAAACTAACCTACAGGATGCCACAGTTTTAATGCTGATCCTGCTTCTGAGAATTACAATAACATGATGAAACTCAGATATGAAATTAATAAATTGCTTTCATTGCAAGCTGAATTTATATTGGTTTGCATTAAACAAAACTATTGGGAGTCAGGAGAAAAAGCAGACAAGTTACAGGTTTTTAGAATAAAGTAAATACTTGCCTGCAACTATATTGCAGCAGTTAAAGATAAACAAGGACAGATTCGTGTCACTCCAAAATCAACTAGTGATCAATTCAGAAAGTATTATTCATCTCACTATTCCAAAGACCATGTACCTTCTGCAGAGGATGTTTCAAAGTTTCAGAGCAAGATACATCTGCTAGCTTTAAACAAGCAACATCAGAAATTTCTGGCAGCTCCTTTAACTGATTTTGAGATTGCAAGAACAATCAAAAATATGAAAAGTGGTAAGGCTCCAGGGCCAGGTGGGTATCCTGTAGAATGCTATAAGGTCCTGAGAAGTAAATTGGTACTCTTCTTGCTTCAGATTGCAGGAGATGCACAAGATTCTGGTATTCTGCCGAAGTCAATGTATGAAGCATCCATTACAGTTCTGCCCAAGCCCGTTTCTCTGCTCTAACTACAGGCCAATATCCGTTGTAAATGTTGAAAAAATCCTTTCAACAGCACTTGCAATACACATTAAACATGTGTTACCTATGTTGATCCATACAAATTCAGTAGGTTTTGTTCCAAGGAGACAAAGCGCCAGTTGTCTCAGACATCTAACTGATTATTGCTGCTACAAAACACTGGTGTGATCCTTTCCTGGCCTTGTAACTGCATGCAGAAAAGGCCTTTGACAGGTTGAATTGGGGTTTCTGTATTATGTGATGAAATCCTTTGTCATCCCTTCAGAATTTATTAACTGGATAAAGATCCTTTATAAAGAACCCTGTTCTAGAGTAGTTACTGATGGGTTCCATTCAGAGAGCTGACCAGCTTCTAGAACCCTTGTGTGTGCCATCAAGCAATCAGTGGGCATTGAAGGTATCAAAGTGTGGGACAATAAACTGTTGCCTCAGTGGCAACTGCATGCTTAAAACCACTCTGATCCCAAAATTATCTTTGCTATACCACTTTGAGTACATTAATGTCATTTATGCTGGTTGGGCAGAATCTGGCAACCTGTTCTGAGCTCTCTGTTGTGACTGCAGTGCCATCTTAAGCGGAATTACACCCTTCTAAGTCCATGGGTATGCTTGTGAAATACAGACCAGAAGAACATGCTGTTGAGTTGCAACCGACTCATGGCGGCCCCCTCCTCAGGGGCATTCCAGGCAAGAGACAAGCAGAGGTGGTTTGCCATTGCCTTCCTCCTCATAGCAACCCTGGTCTCCCTTGGTAGTCTCCCATCCAAGTACTGATGGTGGCCAACCCTGCTTAGCTCGGGCTAAACTGGGCTATTTGGACTGCTATTAGTACAGAGTGGAGGCTACAAAGAACTGCGGTAAGAGAAGCAACAACGACACAGTTCTTTTTTTACTATATTGAGGGACAACAGATGTTTAAAAAATGAAGCAATATCTTTTTATCTTAAATAAACTTTATTTTTTTCTCTGCAAACCAACCATGTATAACTAAAACCTGTCTCTTGTAATTCCCATGTCTTCAGTGTGTGATTGGGCTTCTCAATCATGAAGAGAAAAAAATTAATCCCTATGAGTAATAGCAGTGTGAATTCCAATGAAACTGCTTCTGAGCAATTTGAAGATTTCAGGACTGATTGTGTACTTATGTGATGTCCCCAGTACACAAGAAAGCAAATCTATGGCAGTTAAGGTAATTCTGTGAATAAAGGTGCACTTCTATTCACATTTACCTGGGAGTAAGCACCACTGAACCTAGTGGGACTTACTTCTAAGTCAACGTGCATAGGATTATGCTGCAAGTTGTATATATATTTAGCTAGATGTATTTCAGAGTTTGAAAGTTTTAAAAATGGTAATATTTTTGGATTCTTAAAATGGCAAAGGCAACTACTTTTCTTTAGTACCATAAATGCAATGAAGTTGGTCCCCGAAGAAATGGCTTAAAACCGTTTCCCCTGTATGCAATGGTATTTTGATTGGAAGCCTCCCAAAACTCCACCAAGAGCGAAAGGAAAAGCTTTATTTTTGTTGAGAGAATCTTATGGCAATATATCGTCACTAATTTATGATATCTTTCTTCCTGTGTAAAATGCTGTCTTTAAAAACTGAGCCAACTTTTACAGAATGTTCTCTGCACTGCGAACTTTTGGGGTACATAAAAGCTGCTATGGTAACTTCTCAATATTCCTAGTGTCAGCGAATGCAACTAAGAGTACTATGAAAAGGAATTTTTAAGTAGTTATGAATAAGTAAGTGATAGTTATTTCTATGTTATGGGTAGAAAATGCAACCAGTCTCAGAAAAGTTAGTCAGCCTTCAAAGTTGAAAAGTTCCTCCTGTTGAGGTTTGTAGATAATTTAATATTAGTATTATAAACACTGTTACAATACTTTAAATAAATAGCCTTTGAATTTTAACCCTGGATTGAGGCAAAGAAGGGGAGGATTTAATTCTAAATAGCATATTTCAGAAAAGCGTATATACCGTAGTTATCATTGCAGTCTTCCAGATTCCTCTGTATGTCCTTTCCATGTGTAAAAAGAAAGAGACATTTAAGAACGTCAGAATCCACAGCCCATGTTTAGAGTCCAGTTCTAAGGATGGGCTGTAAGAATTCCAGAACAATATTAGGCTGCCATCACAGGCAGTGCCAACAGTGACAATTTTGCATCCTTCTTGCTCTCAACTGGAGCTTAATTTTTAATAACACAGAGATGGAGAAAGGAATATTGTGTCCCCTTTGGAATCTGCTGCTCAAAGAAGCCTGTTTCACTCATTATAAACCCTGCAAGGATATTTTTCCAAACCTATAAGGAAATATGCAAGAATATTTTAGATTCAGGGCACAATGAACATTTATTTAGTTATTAAAATATTTCTATCCTGCCTTTCCTCGTGGTTCAAGGCGGTTTATAATAATAGGTAAAGACACTTTCAGTATAAAACCAAAAATAAAATAGCAAGCCTGGTGAACTGGATAAAACCAGTGGCCCAGCTGTGATAGTAAGCATTACCAATACTGAATGTACAGAAAAGAAAGGGTAAAAAGGTAAGATTCCTTCATTAATACTAAAGCGACAAAGTGTGGTCATATTTCAAAGTACCATGCCAAGTAGCTTTGCCCCTGCACACTGTGGCTCATACTAAATATTAGATCTCATTCTTTAGTCTTCCAGGGTTGAGGGAAACTAAAGCGACAAACTGTGGTTACATTTCAAAGTACCCTGGTAACTCTAATCTGGGATTCTATAACCCTGGGTCTGTGTTGTGTGTTAAGTGCTGTCAACTTGCTTTTGACTTATGGAGACCCTATGAATTAATATCCAGATTCAAGTCCTTACAGCACCTTACAGACCAACGAGTTTTTTTGGGGTATAAGCTTTCAAGAGTCAAAGCCCCCTTCATCAGATATTGTAATTAATGACTTCCGAAACATCCAATCGTTAACAGCCTTGCTCAACTCTTGCAAACTGAGGACTGTCGTTTCCTTGATTGAGTCAATCCATCTGATGTTGGGTCTTCCTCTTTTCCTGCTGCCTTCAACTTTTCCTAGAATTATTGTTTTTTCCACTGACACCTGTCTTCTCATAATGTAAGCAAAGTATGATAGCCTCAGTTTGGTCATTTTAGCTTCTGGAGAGAGTTCAGGGTTGATTTGATCTCTCTCTCTCTCTGTGTGTGTGTGTAAAGTGCCGTCAAGTCGCAGCCGACTTATGGCGACCCCTTTTTGGGGTTTTCATGACAAGAGACTAACAGAGGTGGTTTGCCAGTGCCTTCCTCTGCACAGCAACCCTGGTATTCCTTGGTGGTCTCCCATCCAAATACTAACCAGGGCTGACCCTGCTTAGCTTCTGAGATCTGACGAGATCAGGCTAGCCTGGGCCATCCAGGTCAGGGCTGATTTGATCTACAACCCACTTATTTGTCTTTCTCTCCTCCAACATCACATTTCAAATAAGTCAATTTTCTTCCTGCCAGCTTTATTCATTGTTCAACTTTCATACCCATATATAGTAATAGGGAATATTGTAGTATGCATTATCTTGATCTTAATTACCAATGACACATCCTTACACTTAAGGATCTTTTCTAGCTCCTTCATGCCTGCCCTTCTCAGTCTCCTTCTCCTTCTGATTTCTCCCTTTTGGTTGATGATGGAGCCAAGGAATAGAAAATCTTTAACAATTTCAATTTCTTCATCGTCAATGTTAAACTTCTGTAATTTCATAGAAGTCACTACTTTTGTCTTCTTGATGTTCAGCTATAATCTAGCTTTGGCACTTTCTGCTTTAACCTTCAGCAGTAGTCATTTCAATTCTTCACTATTTTCTGCCAGTAATGTGGTGTCATCTGCATATCTCAAACAGTTAATGTTCCTTCCACCAATTTTCACTCCACCTTCATCTAAATCAAATCCAGCTTTTCTTATGATGCGTTCTGAATACAGATTGAAGAGATAGGGAGATAAAACACATCCTTGCCTAACACCTTTGCCAGTTGGAAATTATTCTGTTTCTCCATAATCTACTCTAACAGTAGCCTCTTGTCCAGAGAATAGGTTGTGCATCAAAACAATCAGATGCTGTGGCACACCCATTTCATGATCCATGCAGTCAAAAGCTTTGCTGTAATCTATGAAACAGAAGCTGATTTTCTTCTGAAATTCTCTCTTATGCTCCAGTAACCAACATCACTTTGCAATATGATATCTGGTGCCTCTTCCTTTTCTGAATCCAGACTGAACATCTGGCATTTCTCGTTCCATATATGCTAATAGTCTTTGTTGTCAGATTTTGAGCATCACTTAATTTGCATGAGAAATTATTGGGATGGTCCAATAGCTGCTGCAATCTTCGACGTCTCCTTATTTCAGAATTAAAATGTAGATTGAAATCCTTGGTCCAGTCGTTCATTGTTTTATCTCAAAGCACGATTGGTTGGTTGATATCTGCTCATCATCCTTAGCATATATTGTTTTACTAGTTGCTGTTGCTTATTCCTAGTGCTTAGCAGAAGGTGAGAATTACATTTATAATGCCTCATTTTTTTTCAAATTTTTAACACTTTCCAGGGAAATGAATTAAAAGTTATTTTTCTTTTTTCCTCATGATTCCAGTGTAGTTATAGGCAGACAAGATATTTTCCTAAATAATAACCAATATAGGAAGGGAGAGCAGAGCACTTATAACACCAGCAAACTCTAATTCATTTGACCACTTTATTCCGTTTTAGTTTAAACAAAGAAGGGCAAGAATGGTGGCTGCAAATAAACATCCGGAGCTCACTGCCGTATTTAATCATTTACATATATTTCCACCCAAACCCAAACTCATCACAATCTCCCAAATCAAGATCCATTTTTTGCTGAGAGAGAGAACCATCCTGCTCTTAATATAAATTTACTTGTATGATTATCCTTGTTAAAGTAATTTATTGTTTTATGTGCATATCATTAGTTTCGTATAATATGAGATAAAACTAAGGTTAAATAAGTATCTCGTGTTTTTTTTAAAAAAATGTCAAACTTTAAGAAATTTATCAAACATAACATTTTAGTATAGGTGCTATATAGAAAACAACAGTAAAAGTCACTGTACTCTTACTAGTGATTTGGGAAAGTCACATTACTGTAAAAAAATATCTGTGTTCATGGCTGTCAGAAGAAATTCTGACAGAACCCACACATTTGCCATATCCATTACGAGTGTAAAGAATCGCTTTGAAATGCGTGATCTAACTGTTATACACCCTCCAGTTCTTCATCTGATTCTTGAACCGTTCCAGTCTTGCACTGAAAAACTGTCATATTGGTAAAGAAGGCAATGATAGAACACCTCCCAATGATAAAGTTTTTGTTATAAGTTGGCAATGAGGGTCTTAGATGTCTATGATTCTGGGAGCACAAACCCATTTCTCATCACAATACAGGAGCAGCTCCTGGAATATTTTCCTATAGTCCATGCCAGGAGCTGTCTGAAATAAAACTGGGAACTAACGCATGTGAACACTACAGTAACCGTGTACGATGTGCCACTGTGGCTACATGTTCTTGGGTTCTATGGGCAGTAAAGGTTTCTTGGGCACTATTGTGGCTCTAATCATTGCATCCCAGGCTAATCACTGGGTCCCAGGAAAGATTATAAAGGCTGGGACTGACTAGTCAACATTCCAAGGGAGAATAAAGAAGGTCAAATCTATTCAGTATGTTTGAAACTTATTTAAATCCACAGTAATTGAAGCTCACATAGAATGCATGATACAGATTAGGAAAGATACACTATTCAAAACCAAAAGGATGCCAGCCTGGTTAATGAAAAAAGTCAAAGAAACCATATAAGGCAAGAAGGCTTTTTCAAAATGGACTCTTGCTTAAATGAAGAGAAAAAGAAGGTGCTCTGGCAAAACAAATGTAATGTGATGGTAAGGCAGACATAAAGAATTTAAGAAGCAATTGCTAAAAATGACAGGACAATAAGAATTTGTATAAATATACCAGAAGAAACTAGCTAAAGAGCCACAGTGATGTTATACAAAAAGATTCACTGTAGACGAAGACAGGGAGAAGCTAAATTAATTCTTCATGTTTGACTTCAGTGTGGAAGATGTAGGATGGCCCAACTGCTATTTTCAGGAAGGGCATCTGAAGAATTGAACTACATAGTAGTAACAGGAGATAAAGTTCTAGAGCTGACATTAACTGGAGAAGGGAGGGTTGCTAGATGTTATGTACATTATGAAAAGCTTTTGACCATATCTCAACAAAGGTTCCTGACTGAATTTACCCTCATAGGATAAGAAGATGTTTCTACAAATGTTTCTACAAACTGGTTAAACAACAGGTAGAAACAGTTTTCATAATGAAGGAACACAGGCAGGTGATCCCATAGGGATTTATATTAGGACGAGACATGATAGAGGTCTAAGGGGAGACATGATAGAGGTCCATAAAATTATGCATGGTTTGGAGAGAGTGGACAGGGAGACGTTTTTCTCCCTCTCCCGTAATACTAGAACACGGGGTCATCTGCTGAAGCTGGAGGGTGAGAGATTCAAAACAGATAAAAGGAAGTATTTTTTCACACGCATAGTTAAATTGTGGAACTCCCTGCCCCAGGATGTGGTGATGGCTGCAAGCTTGGAGTGCTTTAAGAGGGGAGTGGACATATTCATGGAGGAAAAGGGTATTCATGGCTATTAGTTAGAATGGATACTAGTCATGCTGCATACCTATTATCTCCAGTATCAGAGGAGCATGCCTATTATATTGGGTGCGGTGGAACACAGGCAGGATGGTGCTGCTGCAGTTGTCTTGTTTGTGGCTTCCTAGAGGCACCTGGTTGGCAACAGTGTGAACAGACTGCTGGACTTGATGGGCCTTGGTCTGATCCAGCAGGGCATTTCTTATGTTCTTATGACTAGTATTGTTTAACTGTCCTGAGTGGGATAGCTCCAGGCTAGTCTGATCTTGTCAGATCTCAGAAGCTAGGCAGGGTCGGCTCTGGTTAGTATTTGGATGGGCAACCTCCAAGGAACACCAGGGTTGTGACGCAGAGGCAGGCAATCGCAAACCACCTTCCAACGTATCTTGGCTTGGAAACCCTATGGGATTGCCATAAATCAATTGTGACTTGATGGCAAACACACACACACTGTTTAATTAGTCTGTAAATAATCTGCACTTGAAAAGTAGGTTTGCAAATGATACCCAATGGTGAAAACCAAACAGTATTTTGAAGAGCTCCTAGATCATCTTTCCAAACTGGGTGAATGGGCAACAGTGTGGCAATGAAATTTAATGTAAATAAGTGTAAAGTGACACACACCAGGGGGAACAAACATAGGATGCAATCCTAAACACACTTTCCTTGGAGTAAACCCCATGAAATAAATGGGATTTATTTCCTAGTAGACTTGCTTAGGATTGCCCCCATACACAATGACCACAGGACAGCTCAATTAAAGCATTGATTCAGCGTGTATCAGCAGTATAAAAGACAAATATATGCTGTGGATTATCAGGAAGAAAGGACCGTGTGCCAATCTACCCAAGACTTAAAAAAAAAGTCAGATCTGGTTTCCTGGTCTTGACTTCCTTTCCCTGCAGCTGAAGGCAAAGTTGTTATAAAAGCCTGTGGGGGCCCCATTCAGCTCAGGGCCCTTGTGAAAGGGCCCCCAAACTGTTTCTATGAGCAGAAATGGCCCCGGGGGGAACTATTTGCTGGTGTTTGGAGCACCATGTGCAGGATTGCGTAAAAAAATTTTTTTGAGGAAATAATCCATACCCTGGGCTCTTTCAGTTTGTGTAATTTGACCCTGTAAATAAAATGTTCAGATGGCGAAGATCTAACACGCTTCCACATGGTTCTCTAAAGCTACTGACTTGGTATCTTCAAGTTTGCTTTGACATCCTATTTCCAATACTCATAATATACATTGTACTCATAAAATGCAGAGTAATGTATAGTATTAAAAAAAAAATGAAAACCATAGGCACCTAACCAGCCTTTCCCACAAATTTTATCTGTTTTAAATAGATATATATCCCTGCCATTTCTACCCTTCTTGTTTCACAGTCATATAAAAGAGAATAATACAACAAAGGACTAAAAAAATTAATTAAAAACTACAAAAGTAATCTAACCCCAATAAAATCCACCCCATTCAAAGCATTAGTGAAGAAGAGTGTTCAGCTGGGTGCTTGAAACTGTCCAGGATGGGCACTGGGTAGACAACTGCTAGAAGAGAGTTCCACAAGTAAGGTACCACTATGGAGAAGGACTTCTTCCTTGTAGCTAGCTGCCTTACTTCAGTATGTGGGGACCACACAAAGAAGGAGTACTGACCATGGGTAAAAAAGGAGAAGGTGATCTTTTACGTATCCTGGTCTAATACCAAGAACAGGATGCCCTGAGGGCTACAGCAGAATTGCTTCTGCTTCCAAGAAGGGGTCTGCTGTACATCCCTGGAACTGACACTGGCATTTGGACCATGCACATAGCTGTGGAAAAGTTGTTCAGTGTTATGCAACTATAAGGAGCTTTTTGGTAGTCTCTACATCAGTCCTTCTACATCAGAAGAGTGATCAGGTTATGAACTCAATGCCCTAAAGTGAAGGCTGCCCAATACTAATGGGAAAAGTGAGGATAGGATGACAACAAGCTATAAAATACCCAAATTAACTGCTGAATTAGATAGTAGGGTTGCCAGGTCTGGGTTGGGAAATTCCTGGAGATTGGGGGTAGGGCCTAGGGACAGCAGGAGGGGAAGCTCAGCAGGGATGTGATACCATTAAGTCCACCATTTTCTTCAGGGGAACTGATCTATGTAGTCTGGAGATCAGTTGTCATTCCAGGAGAACTTCAACCCCCATTGGAAACCCTATCAGCTAGTGATTGAAACCACTGGTTTGATTCAAAATTTCAAGCTTCTTTTATGGCTTTTCCACACTCCATACAAAACTGTAGTCATCCTTTCCCCTGACCATAGTAAAAAAAAACAGTAGAAACACTGTCATTAAAATTTATCCCTGTTTTTGAATTGATTAAGTATAAATGGCATATCATATAAAATGGCATTTAAACAGGAAAACGGTCAAAGAAAACAGGCATGAAAATGGTTTTCCTGACATATATTTGTATATCTGCGCTAAGGATTCTGATGCTACCGATATTATTGCTGCCACTACAATGAAACATAATAGAAAATATACATTGAATCAAAATACCTCTTGTCAAAAGAGCCACCTTTTACTGTTTAGTCAGGTGTATTAGCATTGTCCATACACATAGCCATTCCTTGGTATAAATTTTAATGACACCAAAGCTGTACTTAGCTTGCTAATAAATGTGTTAAAATTGTAAGTATTCATGAAAGCGAACGCTAAAAAGAAAATCAACAAACAGAAAGGGAAAGTCATTAGTTTTAAGAACCTACAAATAAATTAAACCTTGCCTAAGATGTATTGATTTTCTGTGGCCTTGCCTATAGAATAACGTCAAGCTCGCCTGACAACCCATTAGATTCAGCATGCAAAATCTTCTTACAATTATTTGTTGTTTGTACCCTAAAAGATATACGAGTACGAGATTTAATTCAGACTTTGGCTGCACCAGAGTAAGTCAGAAATATTTTCATGGAGCTCCATGGAGTTACATCAGGGAGATCACAATGAAGATACTTTTAAAAATGGGAAGTTCTAAAAGGCATGAACTGGGTCACAGTGATTAAGAGAGCCTACAGACCATACAAAAGGAATGGTTTGCAGCTTGCTTTGTTGTCAATTATTAGCCAAAGCATATTGCCAATGCTATACAAGTTTGGGGAGCTATCTTGTAATAAAATAAAAAAAAATGTTTACAACATAATAAATGGAATAGGATAAACCATATACTAAACTGAAAAAGAAACAACATAAATAACTGTTCTGGCTCCCTAAGGAAAACAAATATGCCAAACCCTTCCAATACAAACCAGACACGACTACACCAAGCTGCTTCATGTCTCAAATACAAATTCCTGGATCTGTTTCTCTTTGTGAACACTGGGGAAATCCAATTATTATTTGTGCCTCACAGCCTGCTTCTTTAGTTATAGTGGGCCAGTTATTTTGAGTTTTAAATTTTGAGAGGGTTTATTTTTGTGTTTGAGGGACAACCAGCAGGGTCAGTAAAAAAGAGACAAGAGAAAATGAACACACAGCATACCATATCCAGACACTAAGTTTGAACCTCAGAGACTTAAAGCCAGCTCTACCATCTACAGGGTTGCCAGCCTCCCATTTCCCTCCTGATATCAGACGAGAGGAGGAGGAGAAAGAGGAGGAAGTGGTAAAACCATAAAAATTCTGGCCATTCCTAGAGAGGACTGACATTACTTCTTGGGGAAACCGGGAAGTGACTGTGGTCTCTCTGGGAATCAACAGAAACACTGTAATTTTTACCAGAGAGTTTCCAGTGATTCCTAGAGATTCCTGCTTTAAATGGAAAGTTGTCACAGGAAATTATTTTGGACATCAAGTAATACTGCAGGGAAATTTAGTACCTTTCTGTGGTATGCCATTGACATATCCTGACAAAATCATCTAGCATAGGCATACCCTTTATATGACATATGTATTTTTAAATAGAAGAATTTTGAAACAATTCAGTGATTTCTTAGATTTCTTAAACAGCTTTGTTTAAGAGTATTTTAAACTACCTATATTTCAGAACCTAAATGCCTAACATGATCCATCTCACAGATTCATGATGTTAAACATTTTCATACTTGGAAACCACAATGGCAGAATGCAAATGACATTTGTGTGCAGACGATTGTACAATAAATGAATTCATTGAAGGCCAACATTAAAAGAGTTATTGGCTAATGGGCATCATGCCAGGGTTACTCATACAACATTGCCTGCAGAATTCCTAAGCTGAGTTCAGAAGATACAGATCGATGCACTGCAAAGAGAGTCTATATCAATCTCCATTTCATTCATTAGCTTCCACTCTGAGCTGGTTGGCTGCTAGTTAACTCTTTAATGTGGGAGAAACTGTCAGTATAAAGGCCACTGGGGTACACACACTTCCCTGATGTACTTGACCTGTCAATATTTCTTGGAGCATACTACTTAAACTGGTGCTTCTAATGGCAAAATGGAGACCCTATGGGGGTTGAGAGGATTTCCCAGGTTTAGAACGGCTTATGATCAACATTAGAAGATTCACCATGATGCTGTCATTCTCCTCGTGTCTTCCCGTCTATTAGGAAAGTTCTTCTTTATTGCCGAGGAAAGTCCTTAGGTGGTGTTATTTAAATTACTCTGTCCCTGAGACTACAGACAAGTTTAAATTTTGTTAATTTAAGAAAGAGGTATATTAAGATATCAGAAAAAGGAATCTGAGGCCGCTGACATGTAGTTCTTGAATAAAGTATCTGGTAAAGTAAAACAAGATACTAAATTTAATCTCAAGGTCTCCTGTAAAAGAGATTGTTCATTTATACAGAAGGGGGATATTCAGGTGTAAGAATAGTGGACTAGACTATTGCAGGCATTTGTGAGGAGTACAAACATGCACTTCAGTATGGTAATTATACATAAAGGTATAATTACTAAAACAAAGAAGAATCTCCAACCACCAGGACTTGTGGGCTTTTGGTATTTTCTTTATACAAACATTGAATTTACTAATTTCCCTTGCCATGCCATTGAATAAAACAACTTTTTTTCCTCAGTAGAGCTGATCTCTCCTTTCCTTATGATTAGATGTGATATTGATATGCAAGATGGGAAATAATGTTAATGTAAAACACTTGAATATTTAGGACCATATCACTGTATGCACTCACAGCAGTTCCTGACTCATTAGTGGACAATCAGTAGTTTCCATATATTAGCCAAGGTACTGGGCATCAGTGTGTGTGTTGAGGGGTGTGTGTGCACATCATTATGTTAAACCTCTAGTCAAATTGTTTATAGATACAATTTTAATAACCTCCTTTTTTATAACTCTTGCCCAATAAAATCCATTGAGAATCCTGATTTCCAGAATTTCCCTGCAGAATTGTCAAACATATGTATTTGTATTTCATTACTTGGGTAATAGATGATTTGCCAAGTTCATTTACTACTAGTTGCTCCTCAAATATCTCAGAGGAATAATTAAGGAATACTAAGAGCGGAAACTGTAGTATGTTAGGTGGGGGCTATAGAAATTGCCGAAATCCCACTCCTGATTAAGCTGCTGTCCAGAATTAAATATTCAATAACTGAAATTCTCCTTTCTTCCTTTGCTCTGTGCAACTTATCTTCAAGGAGATGGAATAATTCCCTGTTTTGTGCAACTGAGGCGCAAAAAAACCTCAGAGTGCCAGTCAAACCAAATTTAATCTGTTATTTTCCTGCAAGGTTGGTATTTAAACTAAAAATTGACTGGGTAATGGACTAAGTGGTGCCTTCTGTTCTAACTGGTTCAATCTGTTGGCACCACAACAAACAAAGGGCACTGATGTATACTGGTTAAATCTATCTTAAAATGAGTTGCTCGATTAAAAAAGATTCCAAGTGCAATCTCTGATAACTCCAGCGAAAAAGACCCGGCTGAAACCGACCAAGACAGATCGCTGCCTGAGACCCTGGAACTCTGCTTCCAGGTTCAGTGAAGAAAGTACCCAAAAGAACCAAAGGTATGAACAAGTAGTTTCACATGTTCAGATATGTCCCGATACCTCACCAGAATTCACCCCAGGTTTCTGAGCAGGCCAGTTAAATTAATGACATCTGAAATTGCTTTGGGAATGCAGGGAAATAACTTGGGATGTCTTCAAATGTTACTTTTCATATTCAGTAAACTATCCATAGTTACAACATACACATGAAAGGTCAAGAAAGGAACAGGTTTGTGGGGGGGGGGGAAGGCAACTGAAGTAATCCACCTGAATAAATAAATGTTTACAAGCACCTGAGAAAATATGTATGGAAATGTGATCATAAAAATGGACAGTAACTGAGTGGGTGAGTACTAACCTACAACATCACTTCCTCACTCTGTTCTTTGGAATTCTTTTTGCCTCTGTCCAATGCACTATAGAACTGGGCATTCTCAGCAGGTGTCCTGGGCTTGAAAATAACTTCCTATGGAGATTAATAAATGGTCCTCACTAATAGCCTTTAGTAAATCCGTCTAAAGGCTGTTGTTTACCAGGACTTCAGAGGCTCTGAAAACTAGCTGTGATGTCTGCAGTATTGCTCTGCCCACAGCTATGGTATTCCCTCCAATTGGATACTTGTCAAAGCCCAAGCTGAAACATCATTGGGAAGTTCTAGAAGATCTTTTTATGTAGGGTAGTGTTTGATGGATGGGTTTAAACTGGTAGAGGACTGGTGGTTGATTTATCTTTTTTTAAAAAAAATTAATAGGATTGGCTTGTAATTTATTGTTCACTGTTCCTAGACTTTGGGGAAAGGTTTATATTTTGAACAAAATTAAAGAATGAATAACTAAATAAACAAAGCAAAGCTCGACTCCTAAATAGATAGAAAGGGCTTTAAACAGCTTAATATAAAGAAGGGAATAATATACAAGAAATGGAGAAAGCACAGCCACAAGGTGTTAACAAATTATGCATTCCAATAAATGCTCTCTCAAATTCCGTTGTAGAAACAATTAAAGTACTGATGGCAGTCTTATGTTGCCTCAAATCGTCTGGCACAATTGATCCACAATTGTCCTTGTACTCCCTGAAGTACCCAACTACTAACTCATTCAACCACCTTTTATTTTCTTCACCGTTCTCAAACTGATCAACCGACATACTGAATATCCACAGCAGGAAGCTATTTTGATAGATCCAGCAATTCTCCATTCAACACATTTGAGTCCCTGATTTACATTCATACTTAGTTGTTTATAATTATTAAACTCTTGGTGATCATATACTCCCAAAGCTCTCAGAGAATTGAGAAGAACTTAATGGTTTTGAGTTTTTTTACGCCTTGAAATGATATGTCTGTGGAATTATGAAAGATAAATCACTCCAAAACTCTTTGTTGCCAATTAATTAGAACTGGGAGGATTCTGAGTACTTTTCAAGTCATCATAATTGACCCATTTCAGTTCTAAGAATTCATTATACTTGACTCCTATAGGTACATCCTACCCAGTTCCACTGGGGAAAGTCTTTTATAGTGAGCTTCTCCTTTAACCAGAAGGAAGGCACTGCTGATTGGCATTTAATTTCTAAAGATAGGGAGAAGATTTTGTCTATTGTGGTAGGGAAAACAGACAAACAGTAGGTTGCACTGCCACTGCAAAAGCTTCATGTTGGTAAAACAAGGCAGAGACACAGGCCTTTTATGCAGGGACGTTCCCCTGTGGTCACTCCCGCTGACTGCTTTGGGGCTTCCTTTTGATTATGCATGCCTTTTCCACCTGTCACAGGTTGCCTCACTCTCCCTGCACATTTTGCCTGCATTTTCCATATCCTGGCTAAAACAGCTTCTGGAAAACACAGACAAAATACGTGGGGAGAGCGAGGCGACCTCTGACGGGCGGAAAAGGCATGTATAATCAAAAGGAAGCCCAAAGCAGTCAGCAGGGAAAATGTCTGCAGACTGCAGGTAAATGTCCCTGCATAAAAGGCCACAGTGTTCTTCTGTCCCTTGCCAGGAAATCTGCCCATTTGACTTATTACTAACTAGAAAACCATGTAGTAGAGCATCTGTAAAAGGTCCTAGGTTAGGGTTGCCAACCTCCAGAAAATGGCCACTTTGCCAATTGGACTCTATGGTATTGAACTCCCTCCCCTCCCCAAACCCCACCCTCTTCAGGCTCCGCCCCAAAAATATCCAGGTATTTCCTAACCCAGAGCTGGCAACCCTATCACAGGTATCTCTAGCTAAAAGGATTGGGCAGTAGTGATATGAAAGCCCTCTACCTGACAACCTGGAGAGCCATGGCCAGTTTGAGTGGACAGTACTGACCGTGGGTACACCAATGGTCTAATGCTGCATAAGGCAGCTTCGTATGTCTTTGCTTGTTTTGTCTAAATTATATCCTACGTTTTATTAATGTTTATATTATATTTATATATTTCTTTGCAAGCAGCTTTGAGTCCTTGGTATAAAAAAAATGGAACAGGAATACTTAAATAAATAAATATGCACCTGAGAACATTTCAAACATTCAGCAAACTAGTACCGTTCATAAGGCTAAATTGGTATTACAATTATAGTATGCACACTTTCATGGCACGCAGAATTGGTTCTCAGCTGACGTCCAAAAACTGTAGAGAAATAGAGAAAGAGACAGAACTGGTGTTTCAGAGCATGGGCATATTGTTTACATTCTTCTTTTCAGTCTTCAAAGGAAAGAAAAAAAGTTCATACAACCTTACTTAGTCAGCAAATGATACGTGCTAGAATTACAAGGTACACCAAAGTCTTGCAGCACAAGGTAGTAATAGAAAAAATGCTACCATGGAAAATACAAAACCCAATCAAAAGGCATCTCTATTACTAATGAAATCTGGAATGCAATAGTCCCTTCAAAAGCACAGAATAGAAATGAAGGGAAATGTATGATCAACACTGGAGATCAATTCTTTAAAAAGCCATGGCAGGTAGAAAGTTAACAGAAGCCAAAATACACACCTCAGCCTCTGCAGGGAAAAGACAATGGAATCCTGATCACTTGACCAGTGCTGCAGCTCTGCTGTTTAGGGTGATGCCGTAAAATTAGCAGGAGTGTTTATACGTTTGTTGAGTCCTGAACATTATCAGATACTATTCTGGAGCTTTCAGCAGATTGCCAGTAAAACAAGTGGCAGATCTGTAAGAGTATCAGCCATTTGCCATCTGAGCAAAGGTTCAAGGCTTTCAACATATGCTCAGAAGGATGCGTGATCACATGCAAAATAATTCAATGAACACATTAGATAATATCTCAGCTGCTCTGTGGCACGAGTGCTTGGACCAGCATTACTGATTACACCCTCTTGCTGTCTCTTGAAGTTGGAACCAATCTTCCCAAGAGCAACTTCTTTCCCAAGGCATCAAACAACATGTGAGACAAAGGCCTTTGTTCTACTCATTCACATAACACAGCTTGTTGCATTGAAACGGTTAATAAGAGGAAAATGTTCAATAAAAATAAATGTGCATGTGCACAACCTAAATATATTGTGATTTTACAGCATGGTGCATTTGAGGGCCCAAATAAATGGGAGACTTGTTTTTGAGATTACAGAGCAACACAGGAGTGGAGCTGCATACAGGATTCTCTTTCTGCAGGCCTCTAAGTGGAATGCTGCACTTAAATCGTACTGCTCCTCTGCTGTCAAGACGGTGTAATGTAGTGAGTTTGGAGGCAAGTTGGCTCATTATAGTGCTTGGATGGCTGCTGATTAGAAAATAGTTCAGATGCCCATTTTCTATTACTTTTCTGCTTCTGTTCTCTGGCTGCTGTTTCTTTAAGGTGTAAGGAGTTGGATCCCCCAGGAAAAAGTCTGCTATGGAGATGATTCTTCCTATTACTATTCCCACTTTAGACTTCCAAGTCCACTCTTGTGCTGTTCCTGGGAGTCCCCCTGTTTTTATTATGTTTTATACTGTAAGCTGGAGAGGCAGCATCGACATTTCCCAAATAAATAAAAAATCTTTAGTGCAACACTCTTATTTCCTGAATTCAAATCTATGAGTACTTTTGAAATTACTACACCTTTTGGTGTTTTCCTAACTTGCATGCACCCAAGGGGGATATTGGGAAGTTAAAACAACTTCTAAGAAACTGAGCTGAGTAGCTCTTGCGGCACTGCCATTCAGCTCAGACCCAGCTGGCAGCAATGCAGAAAGAGGCAACAGGGAAACCAACTACTTCTGCTATCTAGATTGGTCCGAGAGAAACCATTGTGGAGCTGCTGGTGCTCAGCTAAGCTTCCTCTTGGTTTCCGGTGGCAGCCACTGTGAACTAGGGGTGTGCATTAGGTAAAGCCAAACCAGAAAAAATGACTTTTGAAACTGTAGCCTCGATCCCGAAAGTGCAGAAAAAATTGGCTTTTTTCCAGGATCATTTTGGGATCACCAGCTACAGCAGCAGAAAGGAAGAAACCTCTTTTTAAAGGAAAAAATGATTTGACTCATTTGCACAAAAGTCTGCAGCACTTTAAAGTTTAAATCCTCCCTTTGGCTCCATTAGGGCTGTTGAATTAAAAAAAAATTGGGATAGTTCGGATTCGGCTGAATTCGGCCCGTTTAGATTCGGGATATGCCGAAGTCCGAACTCCCCTGCTTCGGGTCCGTGCAATTCAGCAGGAATTCAAAGTTCGGGGAAAAAATTCAGCCGAATAAAGCCATTAAAAACACAACCGCGCCTTTCTGCGGCTCTGGGGGGGGCATTTTTGGGGGTAGAGGTCCCAAACTTTCAGCGGAGCTTCAAAGGACGTTTCTTGAAAGAACCCCCAAGTTTTGTAAAGATTGGGTCAGGGGGGGCTGAGATATGGGCCCCGAAAGGGGTCCCTCAACCTTAATGTGCATGTCTGAGCAGAGTTTGCCGCCCACGCACAAAGCTCCCAGCCCCGACAAACAGCTGAGAAGTTTGCAAAGCATTGCAACACAACTGCAGAGCAACACAACCTTGTAAGCAACACCTTTGCAACTGTGCAAAGCAACACCTGACACCTGGAAGTTTGCAAACCATGGAAAGGGACAGAGGCAGCTAGCTATGCATAATGAGCAGGAGGGGTGGAATTTCCCCTTTTGCATGGGACTCCAAATGCATTCTTTAAGTCACCATTTGAAAACCAGTTTTGAGCAAGCATCCAAATAGACCTAACCGCTCTTATGAATGAGGGAAAACCTGAAGACACACAACTGAAACCCCCCCTCAAACCAGGGAGAGAGAGACTTGAGGGGGAACACACCCCCAGGCAGAACTGGCAAAAGCCCCCTTTGGCTTCCCCACCCACCCACAGAAACTGCTCCCTCCCCACACACACACAGACTCTGCTCCCCCCCCACACACACACACGAGAAAAATTATAGATTAAAGCCCCCAAAGGGGTCTTACTGTGGCTGTCTTCTGTTCCATCAGGAGGGGCTGGGGAGGACTTGTAATCCAAGACGATTCCAATTAGGCACGGGACGTTTTGCTCTGGAGATGCATACAGGATCAGCTGATCCATTCATCCCAATAAGGAAAAGGGAAAAGGGGAAAGCCCATATCTCGGGACCCCCTGACCCAATATTTACAAAACTTGGGTGGTCTCTTAAGAAGGCTTGTCTGAAGCTCTGCTAAAGTTTGGGATCTGCACCCCCAAAAATGCGCCCCCTGCAGCCACGGAAAGAGAAAAGGGGGAGCCAATATTTCTGCCCCCACTGAACCCATCTTTACAAAACTTGGGTGGTATCTTAAGAAGGATTGTCTGAAGCTATGCTGAAAGTTTGGGGACTGTGTCCCCAAAAAAGCACCCCCTGCATCCACGTAAATGGAAAAGGGGGGAAGGGAAAAGGGGTGGAGCCCATATCTCGAGACCCCCTGACCCAATGTTTTCAAAACTTGGGGGGTATCTTAAGAAGGCTCATCTGAAACTCCACTGAAAGTTTGGGGTCTGTACCCCCCAAAATGCGCCCCCTGCAGCCATGGAAAGAAAAAAGGGGGGAGCCCATATCTCGGGACCCCCTGACCCAATGTTTACAAAACTTGGGTGGTCTCTTAAGAAGGCTTGTCTGAATCTCTGCTGAAAGTTTGGGGTCTGTAACCAAAAAAATACGCCCCCTGCAGCCACAGAAAGGAGCGAATGTGCACAAGCACCCCCACACACACACACGAGGATTTCCCTCTCTCTCTCTCTCCCCGGCTGGGCCGCACTTCAGCTGATTCCTCCAGTACTCAATCCTGACTGATTGGCCAGAAGAAGACCCAGCTTGGCCACCGATTGGCCGGGGAAGGAGAATGCTGCTTACTGACGGTTATGCTGCTTACTGACGCCCCGAATTGGCCGGATTTATTCGTGAATATTCAGGAATCCTAAAAATTTTCAGGTACAATATATCAGAACCTAAATTATTTTTTGCACACCCCTACGGTGAACTGTTCCGCTAAATTAGAGGGCCACTCTGGCCAGGATATGTCCTAGTTACTAGTCACAATATATTATATTACTTCCTATGTTATGCATTTTCTGATTGGGGTAGTTTTTTCCTTGTTCAAAGTCTACAACAAATGTTTTCCTGTTTTGAGTCATGCCTTATTAGACAACTCTGGAATTGTGTGTGTGTGTGTGTGGGGGGGGGGTTGTTCCAGCCATCTCTAAGCAAACAAAGCAAGTTTTAGCACAGAAATTAGAAGAGAAAAACCTTCCAATAGGGGAAACGTCCAAAATTCAGAATTAATAACCAAAATTATTCATTTTAATAATTTTCAGTCTTATTATAGTAAAATTATTTCTCTCATTTTACCTTTTCTATAATTAAGACAGCAAGTTCATTTTAACTTGATTAGATTGGCATCTGGTCATTTAAAGAATGTCATAAAAAGTTGGAATTACTTTTTCTGAATCTGCACATTTGTCTACTATTTTTAATACCAGCTTTCTTTTAATGCTTCTTGCCCTCTGTTGACCCTAAATTAATCTGTACCAAGGAAAAGCCTGTATCATTAAGTATATTTCTATCAATATTGGCAAAGGTTGTGCAGGACCAAATTAAACCTAGAAGAGAAGGAAAAGGCACAAAATAAGAGAAACTTGGTACACTAAATAAGATTGCCAACTCTGGCTTGGGAAATTCCTGGAGATTTGGGGGGTGAAGCCTGGGGAAGGCAGAATTTGGAAAGTACACTCAGTAAGGATGTGATTCCAAAGAGTCTTCCCTCCAAAACTGTCATTTCTTCCAGAGGAATGTAACTCTGTAGTTTGGAGATCTGTTGTAATTTTGGGAGATCTCCAGGTACCAACAAGGATGGCAACCCTAACCCTAGGATGCAATCCTGAAGGGGGAGGCTGAAGGTCATCAGGAGTTGGTGTGACCCCATGCCGGCGTAGGTGCTACTTTATCATGGAATAAAGTGGCAGCTACGCCGGTGAGGGGGAAAATATGCTGGTGCCAGGAAGCCACCCCACTGTGCGGGGATCTGCCACCAGTACTGCGAAGTTGGCAGCGAAATCCTGAAAGCGGGAGCATGCACCAGCATGGGCGGGGGGCATTTCCAGAGCATTCCTGGGGGCGGAGCTGCCATTAGGTAGCTTCCCTTTTGTACTCAGGAATGCCCCCTTGAGCTGCAGCATGGCTACACCAAGTTTTTTTGGTGGCGTAGCCTTGCTCTTTTCAATGGAGGCATTTCCCTGTTTTCTATTTTAAATCTCTTTTATTTTAATATTGGCAGCCAGGAAGTCTCTGTGGAGGCAGTGTGGCTGCACTGCTCCTGGCCTGTGCCTAACTGCCCCCCTCTTCAGGAATGGGCTGCCCATGTTAATTTTATTCATAAATCAAGATATTAATGGCAGGATTCAATTTAGTGTGAAATGTAGTTTAACTGTGAAGATATTCCTATGCTTCATAGATGCCTGCTTCCTGTACCAAGACCAGCCATATGTCCAATGCAAAAGGCTCAGAAAAAAATTATATTTTCAAACTGAGATCACTATGGAAGTGCACTGCTAAAGCATGTTCATGGCAACTGCAGTTGTCACATGACTACCTCAATGTGGTTAGGGGGCTGATTTTTTTAAAAATTGAATCATGCAAGATACTTTGGACAAAATAAAATATTCAGGGACATTTCATGTAGCAGAGGTTTCAAAATAATATTAGCAGATAGTGTCGCGCCTCCCCGGCACCGCCGTCGCCTTTGGGGTCTCTGCCCTGGAGGAGGGTCTGACCGGAGGAGCCTCCTCGGCCTCAGACCAGTCCGAGGGGGAATCAGAACTTGTCTCCCCCTCGGAGGCAGCCAAGTTGCTCTGGGTCAGCTCAGCCCTTGCCCCCTGTTGCTGCTGCTCCTTCCTGGCCCAGGCTCCTCTCTGGCCTTATATCCCCTCCAGGCCAGAGAGGCCCCGCCCCTTCCTCCCCAAGTCCCACCCCGGAATGCCCAAATAAGGGCCGCAGCAGGGCCACGTGGCTGGCCTTGATGCGGGGAGCCAGCGCGCCCTCTCTGGCCCCGCCCGCGCCCTCCTGCGGATCAGCTGTTGAGCGGGGCGGGGTGTAGGCGTGTGGGCGCCCCGGGCCGTCCTCTCTGGAGGGTCCCGGAGAGGAAGCCAGGGCGGAGATTCCGCCGACGAGCCTGCCGTTGGCGGGCCAGGCCGCTTCGCCTTCGGGTCTCCTTCTTTCCCCGGTGAGTGGGGACTCTTCTCCCGGGGGGGGGGGGAAGGCCTCGGACGGCCCGGGAGAAGCTGGGAGGGGCTCGCCCCGGGACAGATAGAGAGGTTGGTAACAACCACAGAAATGTGTGGAGAGGTATCTCAAGATTTTACTCCCCTTTTCATATCCCTTACCTCAGTCCCTTGGCATGCACACTTCTTGATTAAAAACAAAATAAAAAGCCTGGATCACTTTAAAGGCTAACAAAGTATTGCAGCATATGCTTTTGTGGGCAGTTTGTCAGACACATGAATTCTTATTTAGCAAGATTTCACTTTTGTACGACAGTCTTTTTTCCTATCCTGTCTTATAGCTTTAAGGATACACTTAAAGCAAGACATTGTTGTTGTTTTTTAAATAAGGGTTTGAGTAACAAACTTGTGGTAAGATCCAACACAAGCTAACTTAAACTCTACTTAACTCTAAAAGCTTTTAAATAAGAAATGTTTTCTCCATCACTGTTAAGACGATAAACCAGCTTTGCATGTTAAAGGTATTTCAATGAGAGATTAATACAAATACAATAAATCAGCAGTGCAGAAAAATTGGGTTTTAGAATTCAGGCGGTGTCTGAATGTTAGTTTCCTTACAGATAAAAACCACATCAAGAGGACTAAAGAATTTAAACTATGAGTAGTAAATTATTTAGAGGTATTGTTTGTGAGCCATTTTGGACATTTCTTTGCTCATCCAATATCTTTGTACTATCAGCCAAGTAATAAGCACATCCAAAAACAAAAAAGTTAATGTTAAATTTTCTTGCCAAAATGCATGTATATACAAAGATCTGTCCATCTGCATCTTAAGAGTAAGATGTTTAAAACATCATTCACAAAAGGAATACTATATGGAACAAATAGTCCCTTTACTGCTTCCATTTGATAATAGAATTGTTGTTTTCAGTGATTTATTTTTTGAAGAGAAAAAATGCACAGAACTTATAGCAGAAACAAAAGTACCTTCTCATCAAAGATTGTCTATCGTTTCATGAATCACATGTGATGGATGAGATTTATGAATTAGAATCTGTGTCAAAAGATTTACACCACACTAAATTAGTTATGACATCTTCTCGTCTGTGAGCATAAACTTTCAACAAAATATCTATATCATCATCACAGGAGCATGGCCAACCCAATTCTTTCATT
Organism: Euleptes europaea; assembly: GCF_029931775.1. Classification (NCBI taxonomy): domain Eukaryota; kingdom Metazoa; phylum Chordata; class Lepidosauria; order Squamata; family Sphaerodactylidae; genus Euleptes; species Euleptes europaea. Next base: position 40,133,951 of record NC_079317.1, read on the forward strand.
TTACTGCAGCTCACCCAGCCCCTGTCACAAGGTTTGATGAATTCTTGAAGGAATGGGCCTCCGATCAATTAAAATAAACACCACAAGCTGATTTATCAAATCTTTTCTGAATGCTCTCAGAAAAATGTCAAAAACCTGATCCATTGATAGAGAAAAGTCAGAGAATCGTGGCAGCCTATGGGATCACAAGACCTTTTCAAAACTATCATAAATCACTACACAAAACAAATGGGGCTCCATGTGATAAGATTTCTTCTGACAGCTTTGCCTCAACAAGACATATATGAGATAAATGGATGCTTTTGCTTGTTCTCAATTGCCAGTTTACAAAGTTCCAAGTTGTCAAGTTGTAAAATATACCATATCTAAAATAATATACCTTTTTTTGATTAAAGAATAGCATGATTTAAAATACCCCCAGTGAAGAAATTGCTTGCTTTAAAAAACACACACAACATATTTTTTTACCTTCACACAATATCTAAAATGATGAATTCTTCCTGGTCACAGTTAACAATACTATTTTACTGATCCAAAGTGTGTTATATAACAGTAGCCTTTGATATTTCTAATAATAATTCTGCTAGTACAGCAGAATGTTCATAGAGGTTATGAAAATATTCAAACAATACAACAGCAGCCTAACCTATTCTTCTAATTATAGCTAGGAACAAACAAATCCCTCTGCTAATAAGGTTATGCAAATTGACTAAAATGCAACTATAAACAGTTTGGTTTTTTAGAAAGCTTGTATGGCTCTGTAGTACTATCCAGGCTGAAGGATTTCGTTGAGAATACTTGTTACGGAAAAACAAATGTAAAAGAAATAGGAGGTTACTACTGCTGTGCCCTTCAGCAGAGGTAGAATCAATATGCAGGGATGGGGTAGGGTGAGGAGAGTAACAGGATCATAGTAACTATCATCAAAGCCATGTCTAGCTCCAGAAGCTCTTAACAACCAACCACCATTCAGTAATGAACCAACCAATCAGGAGAAAGTGCAGGGGAGTGGCTGGTGGAAATGGACAGTCAAACTGCCAGACAGGGCTAGATTTTAAAAAAGAAAAAGAAAGATTAAGGTGGAGTTAGGAAATAAGGACCTATCTCAAAATTCCGCATCCTAAAAAAGGATATTACAGAGCTTGAGAAGGTGCAGAAAAGAGCAACCAAAATGATCAGGGGACTAGAGCAACTGCCCTATGAGGAGGAGTTAAAATGCTTGGGCTGTTTAGCCTGGAAAGAAGGTGGTTAAGGGGAGACATGATAAAATTATGCATGGTTTGGAGAACACGAGGTCATCTGCTGAAGCTGGAGGGTGAGAGATTCAAAACTGATAAAGGAAAGTATTTCTTCACACAATGCACAGTTAAATTGTGGAACTCCCTGTCCCAGGATGTGGTGAAGGCTTTCAGAGGGGAGTGGACATGTTCCTGGAGGAGAAGGGTACTCATGGCTGCTAGTTAAAATGGATACTAGTCAGGATGCATACCTATTCTCTCCAGGATCAGAGGAGCATGCCAAATATATTAGGTGTTGTGGAACACAGGTAGGATGGTACTGCTGCAGTTGTCTTGGTTGTGGGCTGCTTAGAGGCACCTGGTTGGCCACTGTGTAAACAGACTGCTGGACTTGATGGGCCTTGGTCTGATCCAGCATGGCTTTTCTTATGTTCTTAAGAGGGAATTAGGGCTGTTCTTTGGGAAAGGGAAGATCATACGCCCATTGCAATAAGTGTCATGCTCTCAGTGAGATGCTTTGACTGAAAGCCAGGACTGAAGCCAACAGTTACTGACTAGTTAAATGAAACATTGCATGTTCTCAACTTGTGTTGTACAGGTCTGAGTTCAGTTCTGGTGAATCACGAAGATTTTAACCATTCTGAGGAAATTAAAATAAAACTTCTTCAGGAATAAGCCATGCCTCAACCAATGTTTAACCCACTAAGCACAATATTACCAAGTTCAAGGAACCCTCAGATCTTCTGACTCTGACCAAATCCCAATGTTGATGATGAGTACTGTCCGTTTCGGCTTAGCTGGTCTCCATTTTGAAGGCTACAGGAGACTAAATTTAGGCCCACCTTCCCTTCACCCCATAGGGAAGATCAGTGCTGTCAAAGATGTATTTGCCACAGAGGAAGTTATTTATTTCTTATGTGGAATCCCTCTCTTTTGCCAAGAAGCTCAATGGAGCATCTTACCTTCACAACATCCTTGTGCGGTAGGTTAGGATGAAAGACCTATCCAAGGCTACCCAGGAAGCGAAAAGGGACTTGAAGCCCTGTATCACACTTATGCAAAGCAATATTCTTAACTGAAATAAATAAAGCTGCTTTGGACTATAGACCAGGAGAGGCTACATTTTTTAAAACAAAAACAATCTGTGTGCTCTAATTCATACAATTAGGTGTGTGCTTTTTGGGGGAGGGAGGGTACAAATTTCCATTCTCTGAGACTATTTTGTCTGTAAATGTTGGCAAAATGGGGCGATTACTTCATGGCCTTCAACTGTTCTTGTGGCTCACTAATTGCAAAAGTACGTCTAAAAATAAATACCTAGGTATGAGTCAGTAAATGGAATACATTAATAAAGCTTGAGCGTTTGGCCTTTTCCCAGACTTCTTAACTTCATCATGCTCACTGCTATGATGGCTTTGAATCTCTCTTAAGTATAAAGGAAAATTACCCGACACAACTTCTAATTCCCAGAGCCGTATCCCTAAAAGCTTTACTTGAACATCTGAAGTGCACACACTAGTATTTGAGCTTAGAAAAGCTGTTGGCAAATCCCAGTGAAATTTTTGACAGATTCATCTTTTAGCCTTTGGGAAAGGGAAGGTGCTGCAAGCAAGATATTTGATTAATACCACGAAAACCAGTGTTGCTGGCACAGCTGGCATGTTGGTAGGAAAAAAATTCATCACTAACTCTAAAACTGCCATGTAATTTTCTCTCAACAGTTCTTTTCCTTTCTTGACAGAAAATTTGCACAGGACAAACTAGCCTGACAGAGGACAAGTCAGCCAGCTGTTGAGGTATTTCTAAACATGACAGATCACTATGTTTTTACTCAGATTAATTCACTTATTACAGGCAGACCTAAATCACTGCTCATTGTCAAACCTATTCTCACCACCAGCAAATCATGTTAGGTTTCTGAACAAAAGTATTTCCAGATTTCAACTGCTTCTATAAACTAATGGCAGCTAGTGAAGTTGGGAACTGGGTGGGCTGCAATTCTTTTTAGAACTCTTTTTTCTCACCCTACCCCTATGGGGTCCTCAGCTTGGCTCACTCCCTAGCCCCTGCTGATTCACCTGTGTGTTGTATAAATAAAACCTGTCAGTAGAGGTGGACTAGGAAGTTGAAAGTGGCACAGGAGAAAGCCAAGTGACTCCTGTGGTGTTACAAGCCATCATTGCAGGGCCACACAGTTTAGATCCACCCAGTGCACCAATTGTATATGCCGGTTCACCCATTTCTTCTTCCCACACTGCTGCTAACAGATGGCAGTGCAGTAAGAGGCAAGCCATGAGCAATCATTGCTGAAGGGTCCAAGCTAAGTGGCCCCTGAGCTGCTGGCAGAACATCTGGGGTATGGCTCTGCCTATTCGATGCCACTAGTGTCCCTCCAAGGCTGGGGTCTATTGGGAACTTTCCCTGAAGTTGCCAGTCCACCCTTGCTGATTAGTTTAAAATCTAGCAGGAATGTGTGTGTTTGGAAGCTAAGAATCTGAGTTGTGGAAGTTTAAATTTTTGCATGGGGAAAGAAGCTCACTCATTAAAACTCTGTGCCCTTGGACCATGGCTGGTAAGCTTAGCTGCTTTTTTGAACATGGCAAACATCATAAGGTGATCATACCCAACAAGATTTAACCGTGTGTGTGTGTGTGTGTGTGTGTGTAATTGTTTTTATAATAGAAGAACATTCCCTGCTACAGCCTCAAATATCTGTTTAAAACATGCAGTTCATATACACACATTTAGATGGCAATTCTTTTGGGGCAATTTGGAAAACTTGTTTTAAAAACTGTATGTGAGTTGTGATTGTCTTTAGTTCACATCATTTTCAGTTCTGTCTGATGTCGCTTTTGTTTCTTTTATGCCATTTTAACACATTTGTTAAAACTGTTATGTATGCAGTGGGAAGCTGGAACCATGTCTGAGCTTGGAGCCTCTCCAGGCTCCTGCGCTTGTGCATCCCTATTGGCTCTAGGGGTTGCAGCTGCCCAAACACGGACTTGGGGGGCATGGCCGAGCGGGCATATAAGCAGGCGTTGTTGCGCAGTTTTCCAGTTCTGTTTCTGTTCACCTAATAAAGCAGTTGCTGTTGGAACTCCATCTCCGGTCTCATGTATCGCCCACGCATACATCATAAAAACCATTTACACAAAAATGATGCAAATATCTTGTTAAGAAACACATGCAGAAAAGAAAATTGGTGTTAAAATGAAGACTCATTGGTTTATTTATCATAGACATTAATTTATTTTTAAATGGGAATAGATGAATGGAATCAGACATGTTTAGAACTTTGGTTTCTTATGCTCCCCATACTCAAAGAGGAAAAAGAAGCAACTAAATCATGATGCCCCATACCAAACCATCCCTTTTGGCAGCTGAGCCTGCAACACTGAAGCTACAGCTCCTCATTTCCTGACTAGACAAAAAAGGTTGCTGTGGAACAAAGGAGAACCTGTTGCTCTCTAAAGAGGTAGACACAGCTACTGAGGAGAACAGGTTGGTATGAGGTAATAGCAGCAGCACCGGCAGCTACTCTTATTCCTCTTTCCTGCCAGGGAGCCAGGGCCAAGGGAATGGTAAGCCAACAACTGAAGCATTTCCTCACTCAACTGTTCTAAATGCAGAACTCCAAACAGCAGAATCACACATTTCCTCAGTGTATGAATTAAGCCAAACCAAACAAGAACAAAACAGCAGAGCAGAGTTCCACATAACAAATAAAGCTGTCAGATTTGGGTTGTGTTTTTTTTTTTTTTTTGGCTTCAGAACTGTCATAAGTGCTGGAGGAAGCAACCCAGCCAAAGTTAAAAAGTTACAATTTTTTGACTCTCGCTGCCTCTAAAATCAGTGAAATTTAGGAGTAATTATTACTTTAGAAGTAATTAGAATAGAAGAAATTTAGAATAATAAAATCATGGAGTTGGAAGGGTCAATTCAGGCCATCTAGTCCAACCCCCTGGTCAATGCAGGACCAGCCTAAAGCATCCCTGACAAGTGTTTGCCCAGCCACTGCTTAAAGACAGCCAGTGAGGGGGAGCTCACCACCTCCCTGGGAAGCTGATTCCACTGCTGAACTACTCTTACTGTAAAAATTTTTTTCCTAATATTCAGCCGAAAGCCAGTGTGGTACAGTGGTTAAGGTGTAAGACTAGAACCTGGAAATCCCCTCTCACACCATGGAATCTTGCTGGGTGACTCTGGGCCAGTTACAAATTCTGTCTAGTATTTGGATGGGAGCCTCTAGGGAATACCAGGGTCATGATGGGAAAAAATAAAAATATCTAGCTGGTACTTTTCCAGCCATAATGTAAACCCATTATTACAAGTCCTATCCTCTGCTGCCAACAGGAACAGCTCCCTGCCTTCCTCTAAGTGACAGCCCTTCAAATACTTAAAGAGGGAAATCTTGTCCCCCCTCAACATGTTTGTCTCCAGACTGAACATTCCCAAGTCCCTCAGTCTTTCCTTGTAGGGCTTGGTCTCCAGGCTTTGATCATCCTCGTTGGTTTCCTCTGCACCCACTCCATTCCGTCCACATCAGTTTTGAAGTGAGGCCTCCAGAACTGCACACAGTACTCCAGGTGTGGTCTGATCAATGCAGTGTACAGCAGGACTATGACATCTTGTGGTTTGGATTCTATGCCTCTGCCGATATAACCCAAGACCACATTAGCCTTTTTTGCTGCTGCATCACACTGGCTGCTCATATTTAGGTTACAGTCTACCCATACCTCAAGATCTTGTTCACACACACTGCCATCCAGTTAACATATTAGTATGCTGATGACACCAAGCTCCTTTTCTCTTTTTTGTGTTATTTGGGTGTAATGGTCAACTTTTCCAGGTAAATATTTACAGTCAGTAATAGACTGACTAAGGACTGGCAAATAGGGGTATTTAAAATAATAATAATAATAATACTTTTTAAAAACTCAAACTTTTTCATATCACAAATAAAGCTAGTGATAGTAATTAATCAATCTGAGAGACTAATTACAATGGTTAATGTTGACGGGTAATTCCCCATTGCTACCTCCCAATAGGGATGAAATACTCAGGATCTGTAATCCAAGGGATTTTCCTGCCAAACTCCAGACCAATGTGCCCTTGTATTAGCAACCGTTAAAAAATTCCCTTTCAGAGTAGGCACAGGAAGGTGGTATACCACTGGCAGGCTGCAGTATCTCTCTTGACTCCTTTGGTTTTGCTACTTAATGTTCTGCAGAATTGCTCAGATCATGAGAGCACAGCAGAAATCAAAACAGAATGGAACAGCGCTGGGGGGAATCCATTAATCTCCAGTTTAAATATTTAATAATATTTTCTTCAGTTTTGAAATTCCTGTATTTTATTCCAGTACAATTTGTTCAGATTTTGGAACTCTGTTCTGCTGTCTGAATTATCAAAATGTGCTTGCAGTGCATGAGATCTTGATGGTAGAAAACTGACTTCCATATATTTGTGCAAAATATACCAGCCCCACAACTGCTCTTTCGTTTTTATAAGTGCTGCATTTTTATATTAACAGATGAGTCAGAGTTGAAATCTGATTCCAAAGGCAGCAACATTCCAACTTCGCCAGCTTAACTGAAGCAGCTCACAGCATCTAATCCACTACAGTGACACCCGTCTTTTGTATATAAAGACATGGGATAAGTCTAATTGAAAATAATGTAGTTATGCAGCTGACAGACTGCAGCAGAAGAACACTGCCCTTATAATCCATTCCCCCTACTTTTTCAACCTTTCCCTCATTCTACAAAAAAGCCACCATTTGAATTGGTTCCTTACTACTTATTTGACACAGAGCTGCCACTTTTCCATTTAGTGGCACCACGATTCTTGTTAGGCTAAGGAAGCCTGTTTGGGAAAAGAAGCGGCACCTGTCAGGTGACAATTTCACAACATGTGCACTTTGGGATAGAGCTGCAAATGCTGTTATAAGTATAGAGAGTGGCTTTTCTCACTGACGGGAAATGGATCTGAGTGACGTGCAAATGGGGAGTTGGTGCTTTTCTCTGCTGCCCACAGAGGTGACACCTTTGGCCGCCATCAGAACAAGAGAAATAGAACAAGGCTTGTGAGTGACTTCTTGTTTAGAGTTCCCTGTATAGATATCAGTAGCTAGCCTCAGTCTTATCAGTGTCACCTAAAAGATGGAGCGCTTACAGGCAATTTCCTGCTATCCAACAGGGAGTACTGTAGATGGCCAGCTGAGTCTACCATAACACGTGTATGTTGCTATCACTATAAGTATCAAGGACATAAATGCCAGTACTTTTGTATGCACAAAGCAAAAACTGTCAGAAAATTTATCCTCTACTTTAAAAAGTAGAGTTACTTTTTAAAAACGGCACGAAGTAAATAGTTAAATCACATGCTTTATTTTCCAAAGGTGGGTTGTGTGTAGCACTGCCACTTATCCAGTGGTGGTGTGCATTCTCTCATTTTTGCTGCCGCTTTCCTCCAGGCACCTCCAGGCTAGATTACTGTAACTCGCTCTACGTAGGGCTGCCCTCGAGACTGATCCAGAAACTCCAGCTGGTACAGAATGCTGCAGCAACTGTCCTCACGGAGACACTGCTGAGGGCCCATATTCAGCCAGTGCTATGTCAACTGCACTGGCTCCAGGTGGAATACCGGATCAGGTTCAAGGTTTTAACCTTTAAAGCCTTACATGGTCTGGGACCATCATATCTGTGGGACTGTCTCTCCTGGTACGGCCCCCCAGAGAGCTTTATGCTCCACTAACAACAAGTTACTGGTGGTCCCTGGCCCAAAGAGTGTCCAGATGTCCTCAACAAGGGCCAGGGCTTTTTCTGCCCTGGGCTGGTGGAACTCCCTTTCTAGTGGGACCAGGGCCCTGCAGAACCTTAAAGATTTCACAGGGCCTGTAAAAAGGAGATATTCTGCCAGGCCTATAGTTGAGGGCAGCAACAGTTTATCATCAGAGCTGGCCTCCCTACCCTCTCTATGCTGTCATCAATTTACCTTTGGGTGCCCTGACTGCTCCTCCAGGCCCCACTATGGCCCTATGCTCTTGTGTGCCATATGTTTTAATTGTTCAATTGATTAGTAATTAGGAACTGGTTTTACATTTTTAAAGTTTACTGTTTATGGGTTTATCATACTGTATGTTGATTGATGATGTTAACTGCCCCGAGCCCGGCCTCAGCCAGGGATAGAGGGTGGGATACAAATCAAAATATAAAATAAATAAATAAATAACATGTGTTGCAACGTCACTTTTGATGACAACTCGGAAGCATCATCACAGTTCCTCTGCAGCACTCTAGGAATGCTCTAGTGCAGGGGTGTCAAACTCAATCATTACGAGGGCCAGATATGACATAAATGTCCCTTGGTTGGGCTGGGTCATTCCTCGCCAGCCCAGATTCAAAGTGGGGGAGGGTGCCTGCCTTGGCTGGCTCACAGGCCAGATAAGAGCTCTTAAGGGGCCAGATAAGAGCTCCCTTGGGCCTTATGTTTGACACCCCTGCTCTAGAGCATCCCAGGACAGCTGTGAAGTCACTTTTGGGTTTTCCTTTGAAGTGATGTCATAACACACACAATACTGTTTTTTCAAGGGTTCCACCTAGGCTGGCAACCCTGGTTTTGTGGTTGTTTCTACAGGGTTCAATATCATATAACAAATTTTTTTCGGTCGAAATATCTGAAACATCAACACTATTGAGTACAAAAGTAACATTTCTGCTATAAACACCAATAGTGACCAGCCCATAGAAATATTATAGCAATGTCATTCAGGATGCTTCAATGTCATCATCATTGATATTCAAAATGAAATCATCTTAATCTAAATCAAAGTTGTTGTAGAGATCATGATCTTTGCAACATCTGCACAAGGCAATATTTTTTATAATAAATTCCAATCTGTTACTGACTTCCTGCCATCCAAAATCTGAGGATGATGGGAGTTTGGAATGTTGGTGGATGTCTTTATACCACTGAATTCCCTGTAGGTTAGTCCTTGGGATTGCAGGCTTCTGATAACCTTTAAGATTGGTTGAAGTTTGTTTCTTTGAGAACAGCTACCATTTCACAATCCCTACAAATGTCATTTTCAATTGTGGTACATACTAGGGGTGTACACCAACTTTTTCCAGATATTTGTCGGATTTGGTTTTAGTAGACCTGAACATTTTCAGAAAATCTGAAAAAGCTGAATCCCCATACCAATATGGGTTTCCCCCCCAGCTTTTTTCGAATATGTAAAAAAATTGGGATCCATTATTAAACCCTATGGGAAGAATTTGTGGAGCTCTGGGAGGCTGTTTTTTTTAAGTTAGAGTCACCAAATTTGTAGTGTAGCTGCAGGTGATACTCCTTACAAGAACTCCCAAGTTTGGTGAAGATTGGGTCAAGGGGTCAAATTTTATGGACCCCAAAGAGGGGTGCCCCATCCATGAAAACAAAGGAGGAAAATTTGAGGGCACATAAACATGGACCCAATCTTCCCCAAACTTGGGGGTTATTGTAAGGAGAGGCACCAGCAGCTACACTGCAAATCTGTGGCCTCTACTTTAAAATAGCACCCCCCCAGCCCTGCAAAGTTTTCCCATTAACTTCCATAGGAGCTGTTCCCTTTAACTTTTAAACAGTTCCCTTTAACTTTTAAAGGGAATGGTCCTTGTTACCCTATGGTGAATCTTTCCAGGGTTCTGGGGGGGGGGGTGTTTTTCAAGGTAAAGGAAACAAATTTTCCTCTGCAGGTGACTCTCCTCACGAGAACCCCTATGTTTGGTGAAGACTGGGTCAGGGGGTACAATTTTAGGGAACCCCAAATGGAGGAAAACTGGGTGCCTTAAAATTGCACTCTCTGACCCAAACTTAACCAAACTCGGGGGCTCTTGTAAGGAGAGACACCTGCAGCTACGCTGAAAATTTGGTACCTCTACCTCAAAAAACAGCCCCCCAGAACCCCACAAAGACTCCCCAAAGAGGGCAATATTGCTGAAAAAAATGTCCTACCATTGCGAGAATGGTGGGGAAATTTGTCTTAGTTCGATTCTCTGTTCTAAACTAGCTGCAGGTGACTCCCCTTGTAAGGCAAGTCACCTGCGGCTATGCTGCAAATTTGGTGTGTCTTTTTTCAATTCAAATACCGCCCAGAGCCCCGAAAAGATAATGGACCTGAAAAAGCTGGGGGGAAATCTGGGGAAAAATGGCCTTTTTTATTTGGCTTTGCCTATTCAGCTCTATTAAAATGGTGCCTCTTTTTTCGGTTCAGTATATCCAAATGCACACATGTACATGTTTTGTACATGTCTTGTTTGTGGGCTTTCTAGAGGCACCTGGTGGCCATTGTGTGATCAGAATGCTGGACTTGATGGACTTTGGTCTGATCCAGCATGGCCTTATGTTCTTATGAACTTGGCAGACAAATTTCTCTAGTGCATCTCTCCAGAAACATTGAGTGAACTTCTCAGATTTAGAAAAGCTTCTTTAACATTGTCAACAATCAAATTTTTCTACCATGTCACTTTACATTTAATAAGCAAATACTCCTATGACATCTGCTCCTAACAAGGCATAGAAGCCTGACAACATAGAGCCCTTGACTGGTATAAATGTGTGGCAAATGGGGGGAAGGCTCACAAAATCCCAGTTTATACCTTGTCAGATGGTATGTTTGGAATCTGGTGGAAGCATGGAATAACCTGTATAGTGTGAGAACCATTAAATCACTGTCTTAAGCAATATGTGCATCATTTTTAAGTTCCTCAGTCAGCCAAGCAGACACTATTTGCTTTTTCTGAGTGTTCACCAATGTCCTGCCAATTAACAGCAAAGCATTTTTTATTCTTCATGGCATATTCCATTAACTTCCAATCAAGAAAAGTAAACTCATCTTTGGGTTTTTTCACATGACAAAATTTTAGACATAGTGATGTTGGCTGAAGGAAGCATCATGTACAGAACCAGTTCTGATCTGTTCTGACAGTGTTGTTTTGTTGCGCTCTTTAACAATCTAGTTTTGTTAGAATTGAATTACCAGGTGAACATCATGAATACTGAATTTTTCATCCACCCATTCACACAAGAATGGCTGAAATTACCGGTTTAGATTTATTATTACAGTGGATTCTGCCATACCATCTCCACTGGGGAATCTAGTATAAGTATCTAGGGCAAAAACAGAACATGGCAATACAGAGAACCCATACTGGCTTAAGCTTGATCTATACCAGGTCTAGATCTATAAGCAATCATGAGTCTGACTTCATCTCTGTCACCTTGTCTTTCAGATGACCTTTCATTTTTTTGACATGTTGAATTGCAGTTTTTCACTTTAACTTTTCACAGCAGTGATCAGAATTGTACAGTACTTCTCATAATACATTCCTTAATGTGTCGTTCTTCAGTGACTTCTGTCAACCAACACACATTCTTTCTCTACAACCTGAAAGTAAACATGCTGGGTGACAACATGCACCAGTTCATTGTATTTGCATTCAAATGGATTGATTACTGACATGACTGTTTTCCTTCTACTTCTTCATGCTGCTAGCTTGTTCTTGCATACTTGCTACAATTTGTCTTGATGCGTTTCTTTGGATGAAGTGCCCTAATCTCTTGTTGCAACCTTATTAGTTCTGGGTGTGTGAGAAAGAACTGTACTCTTGCTTTTCCCACTGAGTTATCCCTATAAGTACCTTGTACTTTTATCCTCATATTTTAATGCTGAAATGTTTCATCAACACCAAGGGCATAGAACTGAACACTGCTCTTATTTACTACACACATCCCTTGCATGAACTGGTGTCATATAATTGGATCTGAAGTTTTTATATTTGCATCTCAGATAGGTATGGTGGATTATACGAACATTTCTGTTGATGTTTTCCAGGGCAAAAAGATCTTGTTCAAGGTTTGAAGAGCTGTCATATTCCAATCAGATGTCCTTACTGACAGCTCATTCAGAAGGGTTTTTCCCCCACCTTATCCACATAGGTGCACTTGACTTTGAGTACAGGTTCATGTTGGCCCATTGACTAGCAAAGTGTGTCATTTCTTCCAAAATATTGTGTTCAATGTGGATACCATTGAAGAACATTATTCCTTGATGTTTCCATCATTACTCACAGACCGAGCATCGTGAAACTGTTGTATGAATATTTTGCATTCATCCAGGGTTTCCTCTAGTGTGTTCACCCTGAAGCAGACTATAAAATGTTAACATTGTTGTGATGTCAGTTTCTATAGCCCTTCAAATGTGTTTCCCTTCCAGGATCTTTCTGATTGGTGCTGATCCATATAAATCACCTAAAATTCTGCAACACTACTCTCCCTTTATGTATGAAATAATATCTTGTAATTGAACAATGATGATGTGCATTTCACCTCATTTTAGAAGCCAATGTTCAGCTTTTCAAACTGTTGCATGGAACAAAATTGTGTTGACCTATCAGAAGGTGACACTGGAATCAGGGACAACACAGGTTTCTTTTAATCTACAAGTGATTTATAACCAGACTATGCTAGAAAAGCTAACTGTGTTTTGACTCATTCAATAACTTTGGGATCAGTACTGTTATAAGAATTGTCCAGTACACAAGATGTAAGTCCCTCTTGTATCCATTCAAGCTAAATATCTGACTCATCCAAAAACGTGTGCAGATACTGAAGAATTGGACAACACATCTTCTAGATAATAGGAATGGGATAATATTGTAGTTAGCCAGGTAAGGTTCACAAGGATTGCTCATATAAGGCAGTCACACTCAGTATACTTTCATAATAGTCCCATGAGTGGTTTTTTAAAAACTCCTTCAACCATGTCTTGGGGGGGGGGGAGTAAATTATCAACTAAACTTGTTTGAGATTATGTTAAGAGAAATGGGGATACCATTCTGTGAAGAATACTGGCAGCAACTTGGGTTTCTAGTTATAAGATACCTTTGTACATGACAGAATAACCTAAACCATGGAATAGTTGTACTTGCTACATGTAGAAGAGTGAATAGTTAATCTGTGACCTGAGGAGGTAAATCATACTTGTGATAAAGATTATGTTTTTTATTCTTAACTTGCCTCTATATTACACAACAGTGCTTTCAACAGTACTTTTGCACTCAGATCAATACATATAATTCAACAGAGCCCCATCTGTGCATTCCTAAATATGGACGCTGGGATCATGACCAGACAAGCCAGGTCTTCCTACAAACCTATGAAAAGATCCAGGCTTGCTGGAAAAAATTGAAACCTAAAAACAAACAACAGCAACAACAACAAAATACTGGAGGGGGGATAAAACCCACCCAAATGATAGAAGCAGCACCTGTACCTTTAAGAAATGAATCCCCTCTAAACTCTCAGTGGCTATTATGGGGACTGCTAGGCAATGACACCAATACTGCCAGTCTTCAAGCCTTGTGTTTCTGTCAGTAAAAGGCACGAGGAAGGGGGCTATTCTGGCCTCCCAGTCCACCCTGCCTCCTTCTTCTCTGCCCAGGAGAGAGAACTCATCAGGGCAACGGCCAGCCCCAAATACTGAGCAACCTGCCCAGGTGAAGGATTTGTTATACCATGATGACACACAACTCACTTGGACACAGCAAAAGCCTTCACACAACTTGCATGACTTGTTTGGGGCCAGCAGTAGCTGTCCTGCACTCTGCACACAGACCTGGCCAGATGTCCTTTATAGTACTGCCCTCGTGCCTGGACTGTGTGACTTAAGGGTATAGACTGGAGCTGGTGGCAATAGGGCTTGTGCCTAGTGGACCAACTGATCCAGAATGTATCCTTCCCAAGCCTCAGCCTAAATAGGCTGGAAGGCAGTCAGGCTCAGCGGCACTGCTGTCAGGTGCTCCTGTGACTACATTGTGCTTTGGCCAGGATCCAACAAAGAAGTATCACTCTCATTGCATGTCTCTTGGATGGGTTTGCACGCAGTTAGTCTGGCACTTTACCTCCTTTGGACCACCTTGGCCCAGGCTTTCTGCTGCCATCTTTAATGTAGAGTGGGACCAGGTCCTGGGGGACTATAGTTTGCTTTGATTGTGGGATCCTCCATGGTGGGGGGAGGGTTGGGGTGACTGGGGATGTGGGGGGGGAGGTAGTTGTTAATTTCCTGCATTGGGCGGGGGGCTGGACTAGATGACCCTCGTGGTCCCTTCCAACTCTATGATTCTATGAGATCACTTTGTGCAAGCCTGGTGGCTATCTCTGGGGCCAGCCTCGAGAACTCACAGGTTTCAACCGGGTAGCCTCTGGTGCCATTGGCACAGCATCAGCTGGCACCTCTGCCATATTAGGCCCTTCCTGGTTCTTCTAGTCTTCCTCAGCTGGTGGGCTTGGCTCCTAGGGCTCTTCCCCTGAGGACTCTGAGTTGATGAGCTGGTCAGAGGGGGTCATGACAGTGACCACTATACAATTCACCTGAGCAACTTGCTACCACATGACTTTTGTCACTTGGCCAGGCTTTTCCCAGGCAGAGGCTGCCAGGGGGAGGCAAGGAAGGAAAGCAGAGAGCCAGTATAGTGCAGAGTGTCACATTGGGATCTAGAATGTCACATTGGGATCTAGAAAGCTCAGGTTCAAATCCCTACTCTACCATGGAAGCCCAACACTTACAGGTTGCAGTATTATTCCTTGAAGGGTGTTTGCAGCTTGGTGAACTGTCTTGTCATGTATTATTGTCAGACTCTGCATAAGCCAATAAAGAATCTCTTCTAGAATTCACAGACACCCTTTCATTAAATCATTTTAAATATGAAAAATGCAGTGCCTCATCTACTAGTTCTATTTCACATATCTGTTTAGCTGCCCATCTTTCTTACAATTATAGAGAATTAAATCATACTGGAATATTTTATTATGCAACAAGAAGTTTCATTTGATAACACAATCTGTATCTGGTGTGATTTTAGTAAAATAAAATGTGTTATTAAACTGAATCACCAGATGGAATTTTTAT
Source organism: Euleptes europaea (assembly GCF_029931775.1). Classification (NCBI taxonomy): domain Eukaryota; kingdom Metazoa; phylum Chordata; class Lepidosauria; order Squamata; family Sphaerodactylidae; genus Euleptes; species Euleptes europaea. The sequence continues at coordinate 40,149,140 of NC_079317.1, forward strand.
TTTTAGGTAACTTCCCTCTGTAAAAGATTCTAGTAGTACAGTTTTAAACACAGCGTAACTTTCTATGCCCATTGACTCCACTGAAGTTAGAAGGATGTAACTCTGTTAAGGATTGCAGTGAAAGTGACTCGCCATTGAAATCTGTCATCTGCACGGTCCAATAAACAAATTTATACTACACCCCTCCATTCGTAACACCAAGAGTACAAGCCTATAAACATTTATTTTGAAGGAAGCCCCAGTAAGCATAGTGGAACTTACTTCTGAGTAGCTATGCCAAGGACTGAGGTGTAACACTCCCATTTGCTGATGGAGTAAACGAAATTGCAAGGGTTATGCTATTTCAAGATCAAATTCAACATTAGATTATTCAACTACATGTCATACGGAAACCTAGAAACAGCCACCCAACTGCCTTGCCAGAGTCACTGACTATAGCTGAATTTTCCCTGCTTCTGACTCAGTATGCATCCTCATTTGCATACCCATGCTGCCACAGGGCTCCACACCACACATTTTGCCTCCTGGATCTGGAATGACCTGGTTCACCAGGACATTGGATCTGTCTGTAAAGCCCAGAGATCAATTAACTAGTATGGCTAGTAGCAAAAAAGCTATATCACAGCTGCCAACCAGTTCGGAAGACATTTGGGACATCTGCTGAACCAATGAACTAATCCCGGGATCAGCCCTCTGGAATCACTACCATAGATTATGATAAATTTGTTGGGTGAACTCATCCACCGCAAAGATCACAGCTATGCTATGTGCTATGCCAAAATGCTCAGAAAGTATCAAGTGATCTCACATTCCAGTATTGCATGCTTCACAGTTTCAGCCCTCTAAACAACTCCACATGCACACATACAACACACACTATTTATTCAGCCAAACACATATGGACGGTCATATTTAAAAGCTAAGAAAAATAAGGTCCATGTTTGTATCCAAATGCATATTATCAAGTTAAATGGCAAAAAAAAAAAAAAAAAATCTAAAGAGAAGAATTAAAGTCTAAAGCAGGGGTGGGCAACCTTTTTTCACCCAAGGGCCATTTTGATATTTATAACATAATTCGCTAGCCATACAAAATTATCAAATTAAAAATTAGCCGACCAATAAGTTTCTCCATGGCCCGGGTGGGAAAGGGTTAACACAGTTTCTTGGGCAGTCCTAGCAGCTCCATAGCTAATGACTCTTCTGCAAGGGGGGGGGAAAGGTTCCTTTTCTTGGCAAAACAAACTCACATCTGCCTTGGATAGAGGCTACTCCTGTCCACTGGAGGGGGCGGATGGCCAGTCTTAGATCCTTCTGAGCTAGAGATCTGTCAGGCCCCAAGAAGGGCCAGACCAAATGATTTCGCGGGCCTTAAACGGCCCCTGGGCCTGATGTTCCCCACCCCTGGTCTAAAGGAACAGAACAGCTACATGCCGATAATCAGAGGAATGATGAAATGGAGCCAGGAAGATGTGTTCACCACTCTTTTACTACTGCAGCTGTTTGTTCTTTTACTATAGGGTTTTAAAATTCTGTTTTATACCTGTTTTATATTGTTTATAAAATTTCAGATTTTGGTAAAAATGTTACTTCTAAATTAAATTCTATGGTTTGGGATAATTGTATTACAGGATATGAAATAAATACATTTTTCAAGCCTAATTGCTACTAACAAATTAGATTCAAAATTCACTTGCTTCATAATAATTTACTTGATTCATAATAATCTGAGGGTTAGGGACACTGCAGAAGTTGGGCATTTAACTCACTGTTACCTTTTTGCTGGAGAGGAATATGTGTTCCAACCTAGAAAACCCACCACATTCCCAGCAAGGATTAGATCTACATGTCTCACAGTGCATTCCTAAGGAGAGTTACTCCAGTCTAAGCCCACTGAAATGAATGGGCTTAGACTGGAGTATCTCTCTTTAGGAATGCACTGTCAGTCTCTAACCCTTCCACACCATACATTGTGGGTGGTGCAAAGTGCCGTCAAGTCTCATGCTGACCCCATAGAGTTTTCAAGGCAAGAGGTGGTCTTCCATTTCCTGCCTCTGCATAGCAACCCTGGACTTCCTTGGTGGTCTCCCATCCAAGCACTAACCAAGGTTTATGCTCCTTAGTTTCTGCATTCTGATGAGACTGGGCTAGCCTGAACCATCCAGGTCAGTGCACCACCACTTGCTAGCTCAACAGAATTTCAAATATAGTCCAACGTTGATCTTCTGTTCTAAGATGTAAAAAAGGCTGAAAGGTCTTGGGGAACTCATGCAAGCCCTAAGCATTCCTAAATTGATTCTTTAGATTTCGCTCATGAACTCAACATAGAAGTAATATTTGGGAGATGCTTTTCCCCCCTTATAAATGAAGACCAAATATACAAAAAAGTAACAATAATACTATTTAGCATTGATATAGCATTATCTGTTTTCAAAGTGCTTAAAATACATTATCTTGTAATTGTTAAAGAGCCTTGTATGACAAGGCAGCGTTATTATCCCCATATTTCCGCTGAAGTCTAAAAGAGAGAGTAGCTTATCTAAAGCTGCCTAGCAAGTTCACCATGACCCTTGAAGCAGAGATTTCTAGCAACGCAACTCATTCTTTGTCTGTTTAACACTAACTCTTAGAATTATTCATGCTCTGGTGTTAGACTATACAAAATTAAATAGGATGGTTTCCTATTCAAGCCCCATTGAATGATAGGCAAGCAGAAGAACTTCCAGTGGATAAGACGCCTTGTTGACTTTCCGAGCTTTTGAGAAACTTGTCCTTGTATCACTAGCTAGCTGAGTACATGGGACACAGAATTGTTCATAACTTTATTCTCGTCTCCTTCACCTTTGTGATAGCGGCTGCCAATTTACATAATAGAAAAATATATAAATATGTAAAATATTTATAATATGCCCTTCAATAACACAAACACATTTTAACATGGGTAAGGAAGACAAGATATTCTAATTACAAAATGAAGAAGCTGCAAAGGAAATAATATAGCTTTTCTGCGGAAAAGGAATGGGGACTCTTAGCAACAGCAAGAAAAAAATTATATCTGCAACAGATACGTTTTTAAAATGTCCCTGACAATGATTCTTTCTACAGTGTTGTTTTCTTCATATTTTTCTTTCTCCTATGCTACTACTGTAAATGAAACAAGTCAAACAACGTGCCATCCAAAAGTATGTTCGGTGAAGTGAACATTTGACCTATTAAAACGAAATCACAGCCCATCTTTAAAAAAAAAATCACGAAGACCTTTTTGACACAAGAGATCAGTGCTTCTAACTGGATAGAACTGGATTTTTTGATCCCAAGAAGTGGTTCACACATATCTGACAACTTCAATATTGCTTGTAGCATGTGAAGGACTGACATACTGAGTGGCATTGCCCAAAATGAAAAAAAAAGGAAGAAAGAAAAAGTGGTTCCTCATAGTTCACCTTGTCCTGGTAAAAAAAAAAAAAATCCCCTTCAAGGTACCGGTTATCTGTCACAATGGATCTGAGGAACAGAATTTATTAACCACCTCAAGAGAGAAAAATGAGGGGTTGTCAGAAGCCATTGTACAATACCTTCTCCTATATGTACTGTTTTCTGAGCAATAATCACAAGAACATGGAGGAAACAAGACTGAAGTTATCCTTTATATTCTTTGCAGAAAATAAGACCAAGTAGTCCTAACTGCAAATCATTTGCCTGCTAAACTTATGCACAACTTGGCTTGCCTTTTGGCTTGCTTCAGATGTTCTATCCAACGACTGGCCTGCCTGCTCTAGCCTGCCTGTTGTTTTGATCAGCAAGTTATACATTAGGATTATTCTAGCACATTCTTTCCTTTTAGTTTTGGAGGAATTATAGTTACAGACTCTGCAATAGTCTTTGTTGTCAAACAGCGTGGTAATATTAAGAACATAAGAACATAAGAAAGGCCCTGCTGGATCAGACCAAGGCCCATCAAGTCCAGCAGTCTGTTCACACAGTGGCCAACCAGGTGCCTCTAGGAAGCCACTAACAAGATGAGTGCAGCAGCACCATCCTGCCTGTGTTCCACTGCACCCAAAATAATAGGCATGCTCCTCTGATACTAGAAAGAATAGGTATGGAGCATGACTAATATCCATTCTAACTAACAGCCATGAATATCCCTCTCCTCCATGAATATGACCACTCCCCTCTTAAAGCCCTCCAAGCTGGCAGCCATCACCACATCCTGGGGCAGGGAATTCCACAATTTAACTATGCGTTGTGTGAAAAAATACTTCCTTTTATCTGTTTTGAATCTCTCACCCTCCAGCTTTAGCAGATAACCCCGTGTTCTAGTATTATGGGAGAGGGAGAAAAACTTCTCCCTGTCCACTCTCTCCAAAGCATGCATAGTTTTATAGACCTCTATCATGTCTCCCCTCAGCCGCCTTCTTTCCAAGCTAAACAGTCCTAAGCGTCTTAACCGCTCCCCATAGGATAGTTGCTCTAGTCCCCTAATCATTTTGGTTGCTCTTTTCTGCACCTTCTCAAGCTCTGTAATATCCTTTTTTAGGTGTGGTGACCAGAACTGTACACAGTATTCCAAGTGTGGTCTCACCATAGATTTGTACAAGGGCAGTATGATATCAGCAGTTTTATTCTCTATTCCTCGTCTAATTATAGCCAGCATGGAATTTGCCTTTTTTACAGCAGCAGCACACTGGGTTGGCATCTTCATTGAGCTATCCACTACCACCCCAAGATCCCTTTCTTGGTCTGTCGCTGCCAGCACAGATCCCATCAGTGTATATGTGAAGTTGGGATTTTTTGTTTCAATATGCATCACTTTACACTTACTCACATTGAATCTCATTTGCCATTTTAATGCCCATTCTTCCAGTATGCAGAGATCTTTCTGGAGCTCTTCACAGTCCAATTTTGTTTTAACCACCCTAAATAATTTGGTGTCATCTGCAAACTTGGCTACTTCACTGTTTAACCCCAACTCCAGGTCACTGATGAACAGGTTGAAAAGCACCGGTCCCAACACAGATCCCTGCGGCACCCCACTGCTCACATCCCGCCATTGTGAGAACTGACCATTGATTCCTACTCTCTGCTTCCTATTTTTCAGCCAGCTCTCAATCCATAAGAGGACTTGTCCTCTTATCCTGTGACTATGAAGTTTGCTTAGCAGTCTTTGGTGGGGGACTTTGTCAAAAGCTTTTTGGAAATCCAAATACACAATATCCACAGGCTCATTCCTGTCCACATGCTTATTGACACTTTCAAAAAACTCTAATAGGTCATTGAGACAGGACCTACTCTTAGAGAAGCCATGTTGGGTTTTGCCCAGCAGACCTTGCCCTTCTATATGCTTGACAATTCTATCTTTAATAATGCTTTTCACTAATTTACCCGGATCAGACGTTAAGCTAACTGGCCTGTAATTTCCTGGGTCCCCCCTGGAACCTTTTTTTTTATATAAATGGGTGTTACATTGGCCATTCTCCAGTCCTCTGGTACAGAGGCTGATCAAAGGGACATATTACATATCTTTGTTAGAAGTTCAGCAATTTCCCATTTGAGTTCTTGAAGAACTCTAGGATGAATACCGTCTGGTCCCTGTGACTTGTTAGTTTGCAGTTTGTCTAGACGTTCTAGGACTTCCTGCCTTGTTACCACTATTTGCCTCAGTTCCTCATTTTCCCCTCTCCAAAATCTCTGTTCAGGAGAAGGAATCTGCCCTGTATCTTCAACAGTGAAGACAGATGAGAAGAATTCATTTAGTTTTTCAGCAATCGCTTTATCCTCCCTTAGAGTTCTTTTACTCCCATTGTCATCCAATGGTCCAACCGCTTCCCTAGCTGGTTTCCTACTCCTAATATACATAAAGAATTTCTTATTGTTTGTTTTGATGTGTTTAGCAATATGCCCCTCAAAATCTTTTTTTGCATCTCTAATTATCTGCTTGCATTTCCTTTGTGCAAGTTTGTGTTTGCTTCTGTTCGCCTCGTTTGGGCAAACCTTCCAGTCTCTGAAGGAAGACTTTTTTTCTCTAATTGCTTCCTTCACCTTACCTGTTAGCCATGGTGGTGACCTCTTGGACTTATTATTACCTTTCCTGAACGCTGTATACAAGCTAGCTGAGCCTCTAGTAATGTGGACTTGAGTAACCCCCAAGCCTTTTCAAGAGATTTAACCCTCCTAACTGTTCCTTTCAACTTCCTCTTTACCAGTTTTCTCATTTTAGAGAAGTTCCCTCTTTTAAAGTCAAAGGTAGTTGTGTGAGATTTCCCAGTCACTTTCCCACTTACATATAAATTAAATTTGATGCCAACTGGCTCAACTACATCCACATCCCGCACTAAATCACTGGCAGCACCACAGAGTATTAAATCCAGGATCGCCTTTCCTCTGGTTGGGTCTATGACCAACTGTTCGAGGGCACAGTCATTTAGGATGTCTAAAAAATTTATCTCTTTGGCTTGACTGGAGCATGCATTTATCCAATCAATACGAGGGAAGTTGAAGTCTCCCATTATTACTACTTCATTACCTTTACATGCTTCCCTAATTTCATTCTCCATCTCAAGATCACCCTGAGCCATTTGGTCAGGGGGCCGATAGAACGTCCCCAGTACTAAATGTCCTTTGGGGCCTGGAATCGTCACCCATAAGGATTCTGTGGACGAGTCTGCCCTTCTTATAGTCTCTAGCTTATTAGACACTATGCCTTCCTTGATATACATAGCAACACCCCCTCCAATACGCCCTTCCCTGTCATTTCTATACAGTTTGTAACCAGGGATGACTGTATCCCACTGGTTCTCTCCCCTCCACCAGGTTTCTGTAATGCTCACTATATCTATGTTTTCCCTTAAAACCATGCACTCTAATTCCCCCATTTTTGCTTGGAGGCTTCTAGCATTAGCATAGAAACACCTCCACACTGTTTCTCTGTTTCGACTTGCCTGGCATGTGCATCTTTAAGTGGCTATCCATCATTTTTCCCCATTCCCTTTCATGTCCAAGTAATTCCACTGTGGGCAATCTGAAGCAATTTTCCCTTTGTCCATGTGCACTGAGTTTGCCCGAATCAGATGCTTCTCAGCTCCTGTCGGCTTTCCCCCCAGGTTCAGTTTAAAAGCTGCTCTGCCACCTTTTTTATATTACACACCAGCAATATAACATTGCCCATATCTAAGAAGGCCACTTCTTCGCTACAAGTGTATAACAGGAGGTCACGTACATATTATGATATTGAGACAATCTTTCTATACATCAGAGAGACTAACTTCAGACATTAACATGGTTGGCATGAGCGCAACCAAGAAAGTAGTCCTTTCCATATAAGAGGCTGTTTCCCATAGAGCTCTTAGCACAAGTGGAAATTTTGTGCTGGATCCAATCATGTATTTCCAATATCAATCAGCAATCTTGCTGCTGCATTTACACTAACTAAAGTGTCTGAACAGTCTTCAGATCCAGACTCACATAACATGTATTGGGAGTCCATTGACCTTTATTTATGCATTTAAAACATTTCTATTTTGCTTTGCTCACAGGTCCAAACAAGTGTGGCAATATCATCATGGAAGGAATGCAGCTGGCAAGCCAATCTAACTTGGTGCTATGCCTTTAAGATCACTGTATAGATTTAAGAGAACCTTTCAAAGCTGTGAACATGCTTCTTTAGAGGAAGTCTCTGACTGGCTGCATACTCAGTGCACAAAACCTCAGACTGACCTTCAGTTTTCTGGCACTTTTTTACGCATTATAGCCTCTATACTGTTCTTCAAGTCATCCGCTGTTTTACCAGACTAGACATGGATATCATCTACATGTTAATGATTTATGGAAGTTTCAGGCAAATATCAAACAGCACAAGACAGAACCACAGCACACACGCCAAGCAGCTATCTCTCATCATCTTATATCAGTTCTTCAGTTAGAATGCCTCCAATACCATCTCAGGGGAGTACCATTGCCAGTGGTACTGAAAACTGTCAAGATGCAGGAGAATTAGTGTTGCACTCCCGAGTCTCTCCCTCCAGTGATGATTGTCAGTCAGGCAATCAAGGCAGTTTTAGTTCCAAAACCATCCAGAAAGTAGATTGAAATGGGTCCAAATAATCCATCTAATCCAGGAAATCTTGAACAGCCAGCACTTGCTCAAGCACCTTGTAAAAGAAAAGACGGTATTTGATACATGTTGATAAGTGATCAACATGTTTGAGTCCAGAAAGGGAGTCTTCTGTCCCTACAACTTCTTTCTTCAAAATGTTGATTCATATTCTAGGATTCTAGTCAAAACCATAACTGGAATATTGTGTGGGGAAGCAGCAATGTGAAAGAGATGCAAAGAGATAAAGCTCCATTCCCAAAATTGCTTTTCTGTAGAAGAAACAGTTAATCTGGGTTTTGCTACATATGTTGGAGCATAAGATGAATCTCCAGTCTAAGTTTCTACAAGCCCATCAGCCAAATCCTATGCATCTTTATTAAGTTCCATATAATTTACTATCAAGTAAGAATGAAATTTCAGAAGAAAATAAGCTTGTGTTTCATAGAGTACAGCAAAGCTTTTGACTGTGTGGATCATGAAAAGCTGTGGCTGGTTTTAAAGGAAATGGGTGTGCCACTACATCTGATCGTTTTAATGCGCAACTTGTACTCTGGACAAGAGGCCACAGTTAGAACAGAATATGGAGAACGGAATGGTTTCCAATTGGCAAAGGTGTCAGAGAAGGATGTATTTTATCTCCCTATCTCTTCAATCTATATGCAGAACATATAATTAGGAAAGCTGGATTAGATTTAGATGAAGGTGGGGTGAAAATTGGAGGGAGGAACATTAATAATTTGAGATATGCCAATGACACTACATTATTGGCAGAAAATAATAAAGATTTGAAATGACTACTGCTGAAAGTTAAAAGAGAAAGTGCCAAAGCAGGACTACAGTTGAACATCAAGAAAACAAAAGTAATGATTACAGGAGAATTACACAACTTTAAGGTTGACAATGAGGAAATTGAAATTGTTGAAGACTTTCTATTCCTTGGCTCCACCATCAACCAAAAGGGAGACTGCAGCCAAGAAAGCAGAAGGAGATTAAGACTAGGAAGGGCAGCCATGAAGGAGCTAGAAAAGATTTTGAAGGGTAAGGATGTGTCACTGGCCACCAAGATTAGATTAATTCATACCATCGTATTCCCTATTACTATGTATGGGTGTGAAAGCTGGACAGTGAAGAAAGCTTAGGAAGAAAATAGATTCCTTTGAAATGTGGTGTTGGAGGAGAGTGTTACGGATTCCGTAGACTGCCAAAAAAATAAATCAGTGGGTTCTAGATCAAATCAAGCCTGAACTGACCCTAGAAGCTAAAATGACTAAACTGAGGCTATCGTGTTTTGGTCACGTCATGAGACGACAAGAGTCACTGGAAAAGACAGTCATGCTAGGAAAAGTTGAGGGCAGCAGGAAAAGAGCAAGACCCAACAAGAGATGGATTGACTCAATAAAGGAAGCCACGGCCTTCAATTTGCAAGATCTGAGCAAGGCTGGCAAAGATAGGACATTTTGGAGGACTTTCATTCATAGGGTCGCCATGAGTCGGAAGCGACTTGACGGCACTTAACACACACACACACAAGAATGAAATTGCAGGGCATGGGTGTATTAGTCTGTTATAGCAGAAACAAACAGGACTCATGTGGCATGTTAACTAACAAAATTTTACTCCAGCATAGCCTTTGTGGACTAGAGTCGACTTCTTCAGAATCTTACATGTGACTAAATGGAATCTAGTCGATGAAAGCTTATGCTGGAATAAAATTTTGTTAGCCTACAAAATATCACAAGACTCTCCCTCTCCCCCTCCCCCCTCTCTCTCGCAGCCATAGTTAAGGAATCAGAATGTGAACTCGAAGAAGACCTGCATCACTGATTGTAAAATAATGTCTTTTGTTCTCCAATGGATGGATAGAACTTGTTTTCAACACTAAAGCACAGTGCTTTACCAAGCAATTTTTATTATCCACCAGTGTCTGAACACTATTAAGCACTACTGATTGAAAATTAAAATAGATAGTCTTAGCTAATTCTTGGTTCATACGCATTCTAAATTAGACTCTCAATAATCACTGCTTCTTAATGGCTAAAAAAAAAGTATTCCTGTTTTTTTCTCCTGTGTCCTTTATGAGTTCCATAAATAACTAATTAACCTCTATGACAAAAGTCAGCATTAAACCAGGACGCAGACTGTGTGCACAAGGAGCATGCATCTTGACAAAGATCTCATGAACTATATGGAGCAGACACTCCATCTCATCATTGTATTCTCCCCAGAATTAAATGCTTATTGACTCCATATTAATATCCATTTAGTAATCTGCCGTTTTTGTTTGTTTTAATATAGCACTCAGTTTTACAGTAGACCGGAATTATGCAGTTTAGAAGTATGAATATTAAAAAAGGATTTAATTAAATCTGTTGCCTGAAACCTCTGTCTAAAGCTATAATGACAAATTTAGTCCATATTTATTATGGTGCACAAGGGACTTTAACTAGATCATTAGTTTATATGCCTTACTCAGTAGCGAAGTTCTAAAACTTTACATTTTGCATATTGTTACATTATTCATTTTCCCAACTAGGCATAAAATATGGCTTCCCAAGAGTACAATACCTAATTCTTCAAAATATACAAAGATAGCAATAAAATGATTAAATTACAACTCTTACATCTGTACTTCTTGTCTTATTATAAAGTAAGAATGCTTAAAAGCAGCAGAAAACAAGGCAGGTAATTGTGTAACTTCTCCAAGAATTAAAAAAAAATACAGTTTTAGCTCTATAACAAGTCAAGCACGACAATAGACACATTTCAGTCTCCAATGAATGTTGTGTCTCCTTCAAGGCACTGCACAGTATAGTTAAAGGAAGTCATGTTGTAAAAATTACTGCCTTTGATATCAAAATCTAAATAACAAAAGAGTTGTTGGGAAAAACAGATTAAATAACACAGATTTATTTGTGTATACATACATAGCTTTTGATAAAAAATGTGCCTGATGGAAAATATTAAATTGTATTCTAAACAACCATCATTTTGTTTATTAATTTCTTTATTAATTAAACATTAATAAAAGTTTAATCCAATCATAGAAATGTAGTAACATAGGTGACAGTGACAAATTGTGCTTAGCACTTTGATTGAGCTCATCACGACACACCAACAGAGGACCAAATAGAGTATAAAATGAAATCTCAAATCTGAAAATAGCTATCAAGTAGTGTCATTTGAAGAAGTTGTACAGTAATTAATTTTTATTTTCACCAGTCTTACACATTTATCATAGCTCCACAGAATGAAATTTGAGTTCTATTAATTCCTTCCAGAAAAAGATCATTCACAGGACAGTAGAAGATCAGAATCAATGTTAGACAGCATGGCCCTCTTTGGAATTCCCTGACAAATATATCAGAGATAGAAATTACAAATGAGTATTTCTTCAGTATGTGTGAGCCAATTACATTTTAAAGAAATGAAGAGATGAAATCTCTCTAGTTTCTTTCTATCTTGAACGGCAGTTTTTTTCTTTAGACAAAAATGACTCCACGTGTTCCCTTGACATATGTCTTCCAGATATGTTTTATGACAAAATAAGAAACAGCTTTTTTGTTGTTATCATGGCTGCTTCAATTGCAAATCAAAACATATGAAGTAAAGAGCTGCACAAAGCTTGGCTGATCAAAACTCTTCCAATTCCTGAGCAGAAAATGTGGGCACCAACTAATAGCCCCCTAAAGATTCAACTCTCTACTACAAAGAGCTAATGTTACAGCTTATAATGTGGAAACGAAATCATTGGGGGGAAAAGATACCATTAATGGAAGCAGGGAGAGAAAAGAACAGAAATGTGTCAGATGGAATGCTAGACATTGGTCAAAACATTCCAGTTTACAAGACCAGCTTTGAATTGTGTAATGATTTATAGTGGTTAAAATACTTCATTTCCTAACATGAGGATGAGGGGTGGGGTGGAGATACGGAGAAGCTGGCTTCATTACAGGATGTCCCTTGATAAATAAAATCTGGACCTGGCCTCTGTCCACTGCTGTTCTAAATGAGCCCAGTCAGTCTGGCCCATGCTTTTTCATTTCTTTTACTCAAGCCAAATGACTACCATCTGCTGTCACAAAGCTGTCACACAATCAGTAGTAGAAGATTTCTAAAGAACATAATGGATCAAGAATGAATATATGACATCGCAGCTCACATCGAGCAGGGAGAGAACAGCAATCCATTTGAAAAGAACAGCAGCAGTGTTCTCCCACTTCTCAGCAAGTACATTGTAATACAAATCTTTATTTGGACTCAAGACGTTGACAGGTCAATTGAACAGAATAAGTCTAGTTTATGATGCACTTGTCAGAAGTGGTTAAAGCAGGAGTCTGTTTACCGGCGCCCTGAGATATTCCAACAATTTTTCTTGCAAACCAGCACCTTGAGGTTAATTACTTTACCAATTTGAGTAAATGGCAAGCCATATTCCCATCTGTCTCCATTAGTTCCCCACTATTTCTCAATTTATGATGACTGGGGTCAAGGCTGGGGTACAAAAGAAGAGGTAATAAAGCATGAATGGAGTAATTTTCTGTTTATACAAATGTGGTAGCCACAGCATAAATAAGGAGAAGACATTTAAAAATGCCATGTTTTCACTTTGAAACCTCTGGATACTAAATATATTTACAGGAGGAACAGAAATATTGGCAACAGAAAGGTTGTTTCTATAATGACATCCTATTAAGTAAAACTCTTATACTGTTGGTACTTGCAGGTTGATAAGAAACCAGGAAGTTCTGAAAAGCCCAAAGCGAATGATCGATGCTGCTTCAGAAAGACCAAAGGATTGACCTGCTACCTAAATGTGGTATAGCCCAAATGTTTCTGCCTCAGGTACACATTTAGTGCTAGAATCCCTTAAAAGCTGTTTAAGGGTATGAGTGGTTTCATGCTAGCTTGTTGAAAAATACTTTTTACAAAATGTGTTAAAATTTTACCTTTACAATATGTAAAACATACATCAGTTGCCTCATTCAGGTCCACATTCAGCCAATTATTCGTCTTCCGATCAAAGTCCTGGCTATTTTTAAAATGCTCAGTAAATAATTCAGTAATGCAAGGCAAAATCTCAGCCAAATTCCTCAAACTGTTGATGGATATGCTAGATTGATATGGCTCGTCTAATCTATTTTGTCTAAACAGTGCTAATATAACTGAAATAAAAATACTTGTTTGGTTGCTTGCCATAATTGGCAGAAATGCTCATTAATTTTGCAGCAAATCTGGCAAAAGGCATATTTTTAACCCAAAGGATTTTAAATGGAAGGTAAATAATAATCATTTTTTAAAATGAAAAACCTTTACCTGCTATACACTTTACACACTCTGGCAATGTCCATATATATTACTGATATTCAAAGCAGCAACAAAATGAAAAATGAATAGGTCAGGCTGCTCTGTTCCCAGGAAACAGAAGAACATTCTTGGTAAGACCATCTTCTGTTCTCTTTTGGGTGAAACAGGGCTGCCTGAGCAGAGGTATTCAAGTGCATTATGTTTCTTGAAGGAAGAAAGGTTCTTTATAGTTGTGGCACCTGTTGGACCATCCTGCTGTCAAGAGCTAACTACACAAGGAGAAACACTTCAGTGCAGTGTTTGATGGCGTGCACTGAATTTCAGGTAGTTGTTCAGCAGATTACTTCAAACACCTACCTGGGAAGTCTGAAGTTATTGCACATTGCATCAGCTAAGTTAGGCCCCTTTCAAACTGCCCTTCGAATCTGGTTGCAGCAGGTTGCTAACGGATTTTTTGGCTCCCGGCTGCTAACAGATTTTTTTAACCTGTTCAGACAAAGCCGCTTGCATCCCGTCGGCATCACGGGACTCTGCCGCTTTTAATGAAAAGTGCTTTCTCCCGTATTTAGTTCTTTCTTGTGCTTTTGAATTGCTCCAGTGTGCTGTCTGAACTGTGCGGAGCACTTCCAAAAGGACCGCTATTTTTTCCCCACCTTTTCCCCCAACGTTCTTTCTCAGCCTCCCCTTTTTTTCTAAGATTTGTGTTATAGTGCTATAGCAACACCATTGACATGCCTGTCGCTGTAGCTGAAAAAGAATGCTGTGTGGAAAAAGGTGAGAAAACAATAACGGAGCTGTTTGAACTGGCAGAGCATTTTAGAGACAGCTCATAGATGGACTGAAATGAGCTGTATGAACGCTCATCTCTGTACCGCTTTACTTGAAAACAGGGCAACAATGGATGAAATCCGGTTTAGAATGGTAATCTGAAAAGGGCCTTAGAATCTGGAGAGAATAATCTTTTGGCATAATAAACTAGAACTGTGTAAATCCTAAAACAGTTGGCAAGGGTACAATGAATGGGACAGTATGAAAGGATTAAGATGGACATTGTAAAGTAGAGAATTTGGAAGGTTAAATCTTTGTAAAATGAAAAGTTCAATTATTGAAGAGAGTAAGTAATGTAAAATTAAGAGAGTAAGTTTTGTCATTCCAATTCTCTTGAGTAGCCATGGCGATGTATTGTGGAATGAAAAGTTGGAGGAGAAAATTTACCTCTATCACTTACCCAAACAGACCCAGGATTGGGTTCTTTATGAAGGCACTATTTCACCCACCCCACTGTCTATCAAAGGCATTAGTCAGAACCTCACATGCATGCAGATTACCCTATTAATGCTTGGCCTAGACTAGCAGAAGATGACACTCTACTTGTTTCAGATGGCAGACTGCTTCATGATAGAGAACAATGGTTTGGTGGTGCTGTGGGTGTGAAGCAGCAAATCTTTCAGCAGGCCCTGGAGGTACTAGCACATCTGTGCTCTTCTAGATCCCCTCTAGACTCCAACAACCTCATGTCACCATCATTTAGTTGTTTATTTGTAGCAACAATATTACAGGAAAACCTATCCCAGCCGTTCCTATAGTTTTGCTACTCCACATGTTGGAGCATCAGAAGGAACTGAACACAATTAGAAAACTAATATTTCTGTGGCAGCAAAGTTAGAAATGCTGAGCACTGGGGCAAGGGAAGCTTGATTCTGTACTAGCAAAATCTGGGATATTCATGATCATGGAAAATCTGCCATACCAGCACAAAGATCCACATTGAAGGGCAACAGAGGAAGATTATTTGACTGTCTGGACTCCCTTTGTTTCTTTTTCTCCAGAGGTAAACTATCAAAGCTGGGAAAACAAAAAGAGTGTTGGTTGACCTCTAATAAGTGCTAGATGGAGCTGGAAGCAATTAAAACCAGGTTAATACAATTGAATCTGAGTTGAAAGCAGTGTTTACACAAAGACTTGGGGTGGGACAGCATTTTAAAAGTTTAAATTCTTATTTCTGAAAAGACTTGTATTTCAATCATGTTGGCTACCTTACCAGAAGAAAAACGACTATAATAAATATCAAAGGAATTGACTTACAGTGCAACCCTAAAGGGGAGGGGCTGAAAAGGATTTGGATGCAGCATGGCTGCTGCCCCGGTGTAAGTGACCCGATGGCTAAATGGGCATTTACACTGGTGTTGGGGAGCTGCGTGGCAGCGCAATGCATGGGCACTGCCACAGCCTTGGCAACAGCCTATTTCTGGTGCTGGGGCTTGCGCTGGCGCCAAAGGGGGCATTCCCAGGGGCAGGGATGACTTTAGTCAACTCCCTAAGTCCGTGTTGGTGAACCTATGGCACACATGCCGCAGCCAGCATGCCGAGCCCTCTCTGTGGGCACGCCGGACCTATCGCGTCTGCCTAGGGCTGTGCTGTGTTGCCATGGTGAGGGCGCTGAGGGCGGTGCTCCTTCTCCCCAAGCCCATGCTCCCCAAGCCTGCGCTGGCGCCCTTCCTCTCTCTCAGCTGAGCTGCAGCGGCGGCTCAGCTGTTTGTCAGGAGCCCCGCCCTTTTCAGTTTGGACCGGGAGGCTGTGGCCGAGCACCTTGCCACGCCCCCCTCTCAGCTGAGCTACGGGGCCCCCGCCTGTCTTCTACAGCATTTGCATACAATCCTACAAGCCATCAGGAAATCTACAAGGAATTTTCTAGCATTGTAGCAACTGAAAGGTGAATTTTAGTAACAGATTTTTACAGTTCCATAAGATGGAGACAACCTTGCCACACACCCCCTCTCAGCTGAGCTGTGGGGCAGCTCAGCTGTTTGTCGGGGGGGGCGCCCATCTTCAGTTTGTCTGGGCCCCGCCCGTCTAAAAAAGCATTTAGAAAATTCTACAACATTTGCAGACAATCCTACAAGCCATCAGGAAATCTACAAGGAATTTTCTAGCATTGTAGCAGCTACAAAGGTGAATTTCAGTAACAGATTTTTACAGTTCCGTAAGATGGAGACAATCCTGTGTTTTCTTACTTCTCCAGATAAAGCCAGATTTGAAGAACTTGATCTTTCCTGCCTACACTGGTTAGACCCTGCAGGCCTCTCCCAGGCCGCAGAGAAGGCGCGGGGGGGGGCCTGCCTGCACTCAGGCAGGCCCTGCAGGCCTCTCCCAGGCCGCAGAGAAGGCACGGGGGGGGCGGCAGGGGGGGGCGGCGGGGCCTGCCTGCACTCAGGCAGGCCCTGCAGGCCTCTCCCAGGCCGCAGAGAAGGCGCGGGGGGGGTGGCGGGGCCTGCCTGCACTCAGGCAGGCCCTGCAGGCCTCTCCCAGGCCGCAGAGAAGGCGTGCGGGATGGCGGCGGCAGCGGCGGTAAGTTCCCCCTCCCCCCTCCCCCCGCCTACCGTATTGACCCGCGTATAAGCCGAGTTGGCTTTTTTCAGCCCTTTTTTTGGGCGGAAAAACTCGGCTTATACACGAGTATATACGGTAAATTGGAATGCCCATCAAAAAGCAGTGTCCAACAAAATTAAACCTGGGTTTGGTGCTATTGTCAACTTTTTTCACACCAAAGGTGGCAAATATATTCCAGGGGCTATTCAGGTTTTTAATCTGAAAATTACCCCAATTATCCTCTTTGGTGTTGCTGTCTGGATAACAGTCATCAATGAATCTATAGATCGTCCATTGCTTCAGTTCTTACGAAAACTCCTAAATGCCCCTCGATGTGTTGCTGGCGTTACTCTTTGTTCCGAGTTTGGCCAAATGTCACTTGAAGCTAGGGCGTGGTTGGCCGCCTTTAAACTACACCTTAAACTGTACTTTAGCACTGAGGGGTTCCTAGCTTCTCTGAAGCATGACCCTTTTAAATCCTCATGGCAAAAAATCTTAGATGAGAAACTGGCGTTGTTGGGCTTCTCGCAGGATATGTTATTAGATCTTGGGAAAACTGAAGCTTTTACCAAAATTAAAAAGCGCGTTAAAGAGCTCGATTATAGCAGCACTACTTTTTGTGCTCGTCGCGTCTGTTCATCCCAGTTCTTCGGAATACCCCCTCCACGTGGTCTGCCTGCCTATACATATTATCTGACAACTCCTCGTCTTTGTAGAGCTTTTTGCTTGGCTAGATAGAATGCTAACCCTTCTATGGTAATGCAGGGCAGAATCCTGAATATACCATACTCAGACAGGATCTGCCCTTGCTCTTCTGGCTCTATTGACTCATGAGCTCATCCTTTTGGAATGCCGCTTTTATGAGGAATTTTGATTGCACTATATTTTCCCCCTTTTAACATACAAATCCAATGCCTCTGTGACTGACTTTTTTTTTTGAAAATTTTATTGGTTTTTATAATATAAATTTTCCATGTTAACAAACAACAATATACATAGTATTAAAAACTAAATCATAGATAATGTTGTTATAATTGTTTAAGTGCTAAATAAAAATAAAAAATAAAGGAAAATTTATTGACTTCCCTATCACCTCCGTCCGCCTCTTAATAAAGTATTCTATCCCATCGTGATATGGTCTGATCTTAATTATTCTTATATCTCAATTAGATTTCAATCACATTATACTATCAATATAATTGATTACGTTTCTTTATGTTAACAATGTCATCTAGATCAGATTAAAAGGTACTTTTCCATTTTCCCCAGTCCTAGTTCATATTCACAATATTTCATCCAAGCCTCCCATTCCTCCATAAATTGAACATTGTCTTTTTGATTTGAAATAGCTGTAAGTTTTGCCATTTCCACCAGTTCAAACATTTTCATAGTCCAGTCTTTTTTCCCAGGAGTGTCTGCCCCTTTCCATTTTGCTGCATAAAGCAGTCTTGCAGCTGTAGTCGCGTAAATCAAAAAAATCCTGTGTTTTAACAAATCATCAGGTATCATACTTAATAGCATCATTTCTGGTGTTTTGGGTATATTTTTTTGTACTATTAGTCTTAATTCATTATAAATCATATCCCAAAAGTCCTTAGCTTTGTCACAAGTCCACCACATATGATAAAAAGAACCAACTTCTTTATTACATTTCCAACATTTAGGGGATGTCACTTTGTAGATCTTTGCAATCTTATTAGGCGTTAAATGCCATCTATACATCATTTTATAGATATTTTCTCGAATTGACTGTGCATTTATTCCTTTCAGGTCTTTCGCCCATAGTCTTTCCCATTTGTTTAGGGCAATATCATGTCCCACAGTTTGAGCCCAATTAATCATTGTTGGTTTGATTATTTCCTGCTCACAATAAATTGTTAAAAGAAGATTATACATTTTAGAAATCAGTTGAGTATTATTATCTAATAGCATCCTGTGAAAAGGCGATTTTTCTTTAGAGAATCCGTTCTTCATATCTTGTGTAAATACTGATTTAATTTGATGATATTGAAGCCATTGTAACTCATCTTTAAGTAACTGAAAGTCTTTTAGTGAGCTTTTCTTTCCTTCCCATTTAATTAACTCTTGGTAGGTGATAAATTTGTCCAATCTAAGTGGGCGTAGTGTCAACATTTCTTGAGGTGATATCCACATCGGTGTTACTGGTTCAAAAATATGTTTATATCTCATCCATATATGAAATAAGGAGGACCTGATTATATGATTACGAAATGATGCTTGTATCTTAATTTTACCATATCATAAATAGCCATGCCATCCACTTATATTGTTAAAACCTTCAAGATCTAACAAACGCGAATTGGATAAGTTCATCCAGTCCTTTAGCCATACTAAAGCGGCCGCTTCAGCATAAAGTTGAAAGTTAGGTAGTGCTAAACCTCCTCTAACTTTAGAGTCCACCAGATGTTTATAAGCAATCCTCGGTTTTTTCCCTTGCCAGATGAAATTTAATGCGTCTTTCCTCCAGGTATCAAAGTATTTAATATGTGATATTATAGGCAGATTTTGGAATAAGAAAAGCATCCTTGGTAAAATGTTCATTTGGACTGTTGATATACGTCCCAAAAGTGACAATTTTTTATTTGACCAAATGATCATATCAGTTTTTATTTTGTCCCATAGTTTAAGATAGTTATTGGTTATCAAGTCTTTATTCTTTGCAGAGATCCAGATTCCCAAATATTTGATCTTATTAGCCTTCTCCCAACCTGTGTATGATATAAATTCCTGTTGTTCTATTTCTGATAAATTCTTAAATATTGTCTTTGTTTTTTCTTGGTTAACTTTAAATCCCGATACATTTCCAAAATCGTCCAAAGTTTCCAACAATATCTTCATTGATTGTGTTGGGCTCTCCAAGATTAACAGAAGATCATCCGCGAATGCTCTCAATTTGAATTCATGTTTTTTAATTTTTAATCCGCGAATGTCCTCCATACTCCTTAGCTTACAACATAATGATTCCAACACCAACAAAAATAATAATGGAGACAGAGGACATCCTTGTCTGGTTCCTTTCTTGATTGCGCAATTGTCAGACATCGATTCATTCACCAGAATTTTTGCCTGTTGGGATGTATATATGGCTGATATACCTCTCAAGAAACGGTCTCCAAAATTTAATTTTTCCAATATCTTTTTCATAAAGTCCCAGGAGACCATATCAAAGGCTTTCTCAGCATCCAAAAATACAAAGGCCGCCGTTTGTTGAATATTCTGGTCATAATATTCCAATGAATCTAATAAAACTCTTATATTATCTTTAATTTGCCTTCCTGGAACAAAACCTGATTGGTCTTCATGTATAAGGTCCTTAATAAAATGCTTTATCCTATTCGATAAGACCGAAGCATAAATCTTATAATCCACATTTAACAGCGAGATAGGTCTATAATTTGAAGTTTTTTCTGGATCCCTTCCTTCCTTAGGTATCAACGATATAAATGCACGTGACCAAGTCTCTGGGGATGCTCCCTTATCCAAAATTGTGTTACAAAGTAATACAAAAAAGTTCACTAAATTGTCACTAAATGTTTTATAAAATAATGCAGTAATTCCATCTGGTCCTGGTGTCTTGTCCGTTTTTTGTTTCATTATTGCTTCTTGTATTTCGTCCTTTGTAATTGGTGCATCTATCCATTCTTGTTGGGGCTTTGAAAGGACATTCATCTGTATTGAATTTAAAAACTTGTCTATTTTCTTTTTTGAGATATTTTCTTTCTGATATAACTTAGTATAGAATGAAACAAATTCTTTTTGTATATCCATAGTTATATAAACTGGTCCTTTAGCGGATTGAATTTTTGTTATAATCTTCTTTTGAAATGAATCTTTCAATTGGGTCGCCAAAAATTTCCCAGGTTTATTAGCATGTTCAAAGTATTTTTGTTTAGCAGATTTTAAATTTTTGTTCATTTCCTCCATTAATATCAAATTTAGTTGGTGTTTAGATACAGAAATCTTCATTTGAATGTCATTTTTCTCTTCTTCATGTAAAGCCATAGCCAGTTTTTGCTCCAAATTTTGTAAATCCCAGAGTATATTATTAGTAAATTGTAGTTGAGTTTTCTTCCAGGCCATGTGTTTCTGTATCATAAATCCTCTTAGAACAGCTTTAAATGCATCCCAAACTGTATTCAGCGAAGTTTCTCCATTAAGGTTAATTTCAAAAAAGTCTTTAATTAAGTCCTATAGTTCTTTTTGAATCTTGTTATCCTTTAAAAGTTTATCATTTAATCGCCATCTAAATGCTTGTTTATTGTTCCATTCAAATGTAACTGGATTATGATCAGAAAAAGTTCTTGGTACAATTTGGATTTTACGTAGTTGCGTGAAAATAGATTTACTAGCCCATATCATGTCTATTCTGGAGTGTGAGTCGTGTCTCGCTGAATAAAAAGTATATTCTTTAGCCGTTGTATTCATTGTTCTCCAGATGTCTTGTATTTCCAATTCTGAAGCCATGGTGAAGAAGGTTTTAGGTAACCATCCTTCGTTTTCGTCTTTTGCTTTTGATTTTTTATCCAAGATTGGGAGAGTAACACCATTGAAGTCGCCCATCAAAAGAATCTGATCATTTGCATACTGAGAAATCAATTCATGGAGTTGTCCATAAAATTTAGCTTTTCCTTCGTTAGGTGCATATATTCCTACTACAATCGTCTTTTGCCCCAATATTTTGGTCTTGATAATCACAATTCTCCCTTCATTGTCTTTGTACAGTAGTTCAGGACTAAGGCTAGAATGAGCATATATCACAACTCCCTTTGTTTTTGTTTTAGCCGATGCAACAAATGCTTGTCCAAGCATTTGCCTATCCAGGTATTTTTTGTGTGTTTGTTGCTATATGGGTCTCTTGCAAACAAATTAGGGAGTATTTGTATTTCTGTAAATATTTAAAAATTCTAGCCCGTTTGGTTTTTTTATTCAAACCATTCACATTCCAAGAAATTACTTTTGCCATGATGTAGTAATTATTGAAGCAAAATATTCAGTCTATAACACAGTGCCTCCTTCTGCTCCCTGTGGTTCTTCTTCTTCTTCTTCTTCCTCTTCCTTTTGTTCCAGGGTTAGTCCTTTAAGTTCTGTCTTGTATTTCCTCAGAAATTTTCCCACATCCGACGGAGATAAGATTGTCATTTTCATTTCTTTGTAGGTAAAAGCCAAGCCTTGTGGCATAATCCAACGATATTTGATACCATTAGCTTTCAAAACAGACACAAATTCTTTGTAATTATTCCTCTGTGAGAGTAAATGTCTTGGTATGTCCTTTAATAATATTAGAGGAGTGTCTCCTGCTGAAACCGGACTGTCATAGTGGATCTTCATGATCTTATCCTTGATCCTAGTGTCATAGAAAACAATCATGAGATCTCTTGGTTTAGATCTTTTCATTCTAGCAGGTAATGGTATTGTGTAAACTCTGTTGATGGCTTCGGTCAGTTCTTGTTCTTCTATTTGAAATACATAGGCCAGATTTGGGACTACAGTTTCTTTGTTGTCTCCCATCATATCTGGAAAATTGCGCAGACGAAGGTTGGTTTCTCTAACTCTCATCTCCATCATTGCTATCTGATCTTTAACAGCTGTCTGATTAGTTTGTATTATTTCAATCTGCTTCTCTTGGCTTGTTAATTTTTTCTTTGTATCCTTGTGTTCTTCCATCACTTTCTTAACTGATGAATCCATTGCTTGCATATCCGTCTTCATAGTATTCATTTGGGTCTTTACAACTTTAAGGTCTTCTGTAACCACATCTAGCTTTTGGTTAATAGCTTGAGATGCTTGGCCAAGATTTGTCATCATAGCAGTCAGCTGTGTCATTTGTGTAGACATCTGTTCAAACTGTTTAGTTGTTGCCTCTGTTTGCTTGGCTAACATGTCTTGCAATTTCTTTTCCATGGTTAAGGTTTGTGTCGCTTTTTTGAGTTTTGTATAGGCAGGGCTATGTAATGAGCCAGAACGGGGTCGGGATGCAGACATTTACATTGAAGTAAGGCTGGTAAAATACATGTCCTCAATCAGGACCCTCTGATTAGTTGTTGATAGAGAATGTTTCAATGATCAGCTTAATAATTTTTTCGCTTTGAAAAGACCCCTATTTCACTTTAAAATAGCTTTTTAAAGTTTTGAAATACCAGCAAGTTTTGCCGGCCGCTCTAGGTCGGATCAATCAGGAAGTATTCCGGAAGTTGATTTCACCGTGGACCTTCTACCGCCTCTTCTCGATGGTTGTTCCCTTCAGGAACTATTTCTATGTTGCTCGAGTGCGACGTGTATCCGGTCCTATGAGTTGCTTCCTGTTGTTGTAAGCCAGATGATAGAGAGGTGGTATAGAGGGTCTTCCGGATTAAGGAGTTCCTTGCTGCAAACGTGGCTGGAGGACCCCTTTTTTTTCTTTTCTTCTTCCACCGGAAGAAAGAAGTTCACCCTCCCCTTCCCTCAAAAGTACTTCTCATTGGTGGAGATTTTAGTCCATCTTATAGGCGTCTTTCTAGCTCTTTGTTTTAGTTTAAGCTGATCAACTTGATAAGGCTCCTGCCTCTAATCCTGATGGATTTTATAGGTCAAACTTATCCAGTTCGATTAAGGGAGGGACAAGGATGCTGGGAATGTCTTCATCTACCCCCCGGTTATTCAATAACATCAGTAAAAGACGAAGGGTTCTTGCGTACTCACTTGAGCGTCTAGAGGTGAGGTTCTTATCTTAAAGTAGTCCTTATGGTGGTTATAAGGTGGTGGAGGGTAGAGCCTTATGCCGAAGTTGCGTTTTGGCGATTTCTTCCCTTGGTGCCCTCGCAGGACCGGCGTCCAAAACTCCGAGGGACTTAAAGAAGCTCCCTCAGAGTATTTGGGAGGTCAAACTGCTTTTGCGGGCTGCAGGGAGTTCCTGCTATCCGACCCACTTGCAAGGATTGGGTTGGGGTGCATATAGCATCCCAGAATTAACGCAAACTTGGATTTCCCCCAGGACAGCCTGGGGAAACGTGGCACTCACCCCAGCGGCACCACCGGAAGTCGCCTCTGTGACTGACATAATGCCTTTTTTACTAAGCGATAGGGACCCCATGGCTACATTGTCAGTGGCAAGATTTGTTTCAGTCCTTATATCCCTCCAACACTAGATATGTGCTGCTCAAGATCAATTGATCAAGGAGCTTCTAATGGTAAAAGGAAAGGAAAAGAAAAGGAAAGGAATAGAATTTCAAGAAAGCTCTATCTGGAAAAATAAATTCTACGACCTGTGTGAAACACTTGAGAAGATAGAAGGGATGACAAAGGACAGCACAGTTAGTTCTGAAAATGAAATCCTTAAAATGTGGAATTCTCTGCCAAATAATTTTAAGTCAATGAAAGCACTTGGGATTGCTTTCCTTACTTTGTTTGGATCATCTTATGCTTGTGAGCAGCTGTTTTCAGCTTTGAATTATATCAAATCTGACACCAGAAACAGGCTAACAGATGACCTGAGTGCTGCATGTGTTGCTCTCAAACTTACAAAGTATGAGCCAAGGGTAGACAAATTATTAGCATGCACACAACAGCAAAAATCACATTAATTGTTCAAAAAATTTGACGATGTCCTCAAAGATGTCACAAAAATGGTGAATTACATCATGGCTCATGCTCTGAATTGTCAACAGTTTCAAGTACCTCTTGAGGAGGTTCAGGCACAGTATAATTGTTTACTTATGTACAATAATGTCGGTGGCTTAGCAGAGGAGAGATGCATGCCAAATGCAAACTTTTACCTTTCAATAAAAAGTTGTTTGTATCATTGAAAGCTCTGTTATTGTGTTTTTCTTTTAACACAAAATATGTGAATGTATGAGTTGTTTTTTTCTAAACTAAAACTTCAGTATTCAGATTAAATTGCCGTATTGGCACTTGGCGATAAATAAGTGGGTTTTGGGTTGCAGTTTGGGCACTCGGTCTCTAAAAGGTTCGCCATCACTGCCCTAAGTCCTTTTACCCTGGGAATGCTCCCTTTTGTTTGCGTTAAGTTACATCAGCAAAAGTGGTGGCGTAGCTCCATGAAACTGCTCTACTTGGAGGATTTTCCTGATCAGTTTGCTCGCCGTGGTGCAGTAAACTGATCAGGAGGTGGCCTGGCTGTGCCGTCCCCGGGTGCACCTCTACTACCCCCCTACTAGGATTGCTCTGTTAGTTTTCCTTCTTCACTTCTGAATAATTATTAGATATTTGTGTCTTAACCTAGATGGCCCATGCTAGCCCGATCTTGTCAGATCTCAGAAGCAGGGTTGGCTCTAGTTAGTACTTGGATGGAAGGTCACCAAAGAAGTCCAGGATTGCTACACAGAGGCAGGGATAAGCAAACCACCTAGAACAGTGATGGCGAACCTGTTCATGTCAGTATGGACATATGTATGGAAATATGTTGCTATCAACTGTTGAGGAAATTAGTGTAAATATTCCCAGCTTAGGAACTGGGCTGAATGTTCAGCAGTTTTTATACCTCAACTTTCTTGTGAAAAAAAGAATAGAAATAATATCTTCCAATACACACTCCTAGAAACAAACTTGGGAAATTATACTGAACATTTTATAAAACAAATAAAATAATTATCCAGCCTTCATTCAGAAGATTAAGAACTCATTCCTGAAGGGGGGCAAAGCTTCTTAGGAGATGGTGTGACCTCATGCCAGTATAGGTGCCACCTTAACACGGAATAAGGTGGCACCTATGCTGGTGCAAGGGCAAACACACCAGCCCCTGCTGCCAGTGAAGCCATGCCAACAGTGCTTTCCCAGAAGGGAAGAAGAGTTGGTTTTTATATGCCGACTTTCTCTGCCACATAAGGAAGAATCAAACCAGCTTACAATCACCTTCCCTTCCCCTCCCCACAACAGACACCCTGTGAGGTAGGTGGGGCTGAGTGTGACTAGCCCAAGGTCACCCAGCTGGCTTCGTGTGTAGGAGTGGGGAATCAAACCTGGTTGTCTAGATCAGAGTCTACCACTCCAAACTACCGCTCTTAACCACTACACCACATTGGGGGGACATGTCCACACGGGGGGTTACATGGCCACATGGGGGCCTGGGATGTTCCTGGGATGTTCCTGGAGGAGTAGCTGCTGTTAGGCAGCTTCCTCACTCATTTCACCCCGGGAATGCCCCCTCACACTGCGGCAGTGCTGTGCCACCTTTGGGTGGTACAGCCCCATTAGAAGAAATGGTGGATTTTCCCCATTTCCTCTATTTTTATTTTTTTAAGCCCCTTTTTCCCCCTTTTATGGCGGCCAGAAAGCCTCTGAGGAGGTGGCGTGGCTGTGTCACTCCTGGCCACCATGGATCTGCCCCCTCTTCAGGATGGGCTGCCCACCGTTTTGACTAAACTGCTTAATCAAGCTGACCAGATTAATGTGGGGCTAGATCCTGAGCACTGTCAATGGAAATGAAGCAGATCTTTGTCGCAATTCCCTCCTCCAAGCAGCTCCTTCCAACTCCTAGAAAGTAGATCACTGTGATCAGAAGATGTAGACGTGTATCCAAGTGGGTAGGGGAAGCTGCAGGGGGGGGTGACATAAACCTCTCCTCCCTTTTCCATCAGTTTAGCTCCTCTGACAGAAGATGACAGAAGGATAATTTTGTCTATTTGCGTCTCCTGAGTGCAGCTACCCTGATACCAGAATTTACTAAGTGCCATTTTCATGAAAATGTAATTGAGAATAATTTTAATAATAGTTACAAAAGTGTTTCAAAGGTTACAGTTAGGAAACTAAAGTAACAGTGCAATCCTAAGAACACTTTCTCAGGAGTAATTAATAGACCTGAGTAGGATTCTGAGTAGACATGCTTAGGATTGCGCTCTGATGCTTAGAGGGACATATCATGTCTCCTTGGAGTAAATACTATTATCAGTGTGGTAGCCTGAGTGGAGAACAAGTGCAGTGGACCAGTCTAATTTCTGGGACTCCCCATTGTTGAAATACCTACTCTGCCATCAACCTTGCTGGGTGACCTTGAGCCAATCACTCTTTTTTTAGCCTAATCTATCTCATTGGATACTTGTGATGGAGGAGGAGAGAACAATGAATGCTGTCTGTCTTGGAGGAAAGGTGGGATTAAACTGAACCAAGTAAATAAATAAATAACTTCAGTTATTAATGGCATTATAGCAATATTATGGTTTAGTCAGAAAATTAATTATGACAGAACCAATTAATCACAGAGTTTCTACAGAGGAAGAGACTGAGAAACTGAGCATTATAATTAAACTGAAGCCACATGCCAGGACAGTAGCTCATTCATACAGGCAAACTGTGGCTGTGCTGAAATAGCATGGTGGAAGAATGGCATGAGCACACCTCATAAATAGCCACCAGTGTACACCTCAATTAGAGACACCAACAGCTCATTCCCGAGTCTTGTGGCAGCCAGGGACAGCATGGCTGAGGCGCTGCTGCGGTGCCTTTAAAGAGGATTCCCAGCTGCTGCAAGGTTTTAAAAAGTCTTTTTTAAAGATTTAAAAAGAAATTGGGGCTCCCCCCCCCCCAGAAAACAGCAATGCTGTGCTAGGAAAAACTTGGCATTCCTTGGCTGGAGGAGCTTTGGAAGCTGACCACTGTCAGCTCAGCCCCCAGGAACACCCTGGGAATGTCCCCCATGCCAGCACCGCATTTCTCTTCCAGGATTTAGGTCCCAGAGAGACTGCAACATCAGAGGAGCACTGTGCAGCTCCACGATGCCCAGGTGCTGATGGAACTGCCCCCACCGCCAGCATAAATGCCTCTTATTCCGTGATAAGATGCTACTTACGCTGGTGGCAGGGTCACGCCGCCTCCAGACCACTTTCAGCCCCCCACCTCAGGAATGGGCTACAAGCCTCACCCATTGTTACCTGCTGCCCTTCTGTGTGTGTGGGGGAGGGGGGATGTCAAAAAAGCAGTATGTCATCAATACCATGATGTCACTTCCAATGGATACCCATAGCGTTTTACCATAGAGCTTACCATAGAGTTTTGTCTGAATCAGTGACGTGTCATTACTTCCAAGTATTCGCCAGCAGTGAGGCGTGCTGTTGGTCTACTACCAATCCCCGCTGTCTCCACCTCCTCCCTCTCTTGATGATAGTGACCTGGCCACCCAAACCCCCAATGACGGAAGTTTAAAATGTCATATATTGCACCTGGAGTTAGTAAATGGGAAAAAAAAGGAACTGGAAATTAGACTATTGTTGTTCTTCACCACATTTTATGCTGATTTTATTTGTGACTGTTATAAAATATCACTGATGATGGCTGTTATTTTAGTTTATTGAGTTTTAATTAGTAATTTAAAATGTCATTTTTTCATTTTATGTTCTTTCCCATTATTGATAACTTTAATCTTCTTTATGTCTATTGTACCGTGTTTACTTTAAGGAGGTCTAAGGAAAGGCGGCATGTATATGTTCTAAAACAAATACTTAAATATTGTTTCATTTTAAGTTGTTTGCCGCTCTGGGCAGACTCTGGACATAAACCTTTAAAATATAAATAAATAAAGTTTCCCGCTAAACTCCATGAGCAGGTTTTACATCTCAGTTAATAGGCTACAGCGGTATTCTGAAGGCACGGTCTCATATTATTGCCATTATTGGCTTTTAATTAATCTGCCCAGTATTTACTTAGGGATGTTTGCTCAATATTACTGAAACAAACCAGCAAGAACATGTCTGAGATTTATTTAAACTGAGACAGTTTGGGATTATTATTATTTTTTTGTCCCTCCAAGATTTCAAACATTTCTAAAACTTTATTCCAAGGAAGAATACATGATTACTAGCAGCGCTGATCATTACAACCGGGCTTTAAAAAGCTAAATTGCCACGGACAATTAAAATGTCCTAGCAAGAAGGATGCAACTCTTTCAGAGAAGGTAAATCCTAAAGAGCTATTGACTAGTTTGCTAAACTTGGGAAGGCACTGAGCTCACACCTGATTGTCATTGCATCACGCTGTGCTAGCAGATAAGCTGAGAGCCACCTTAAAGCGCCACGGAGCTGGAATCCAAGTTCTAATTTGCAAAGTGCATCTGCTTTATAGAGCCTTTTTACAGCAGACTCATAATTAGAAAAACATGGCTTATATTTCTCTCACTTCCTACACCATTAAAAAACTGGCTTTATTTTTAAAAGTCTAATTACATGATGGGGAAAAGCCTCTAATTTCTGAGAACACACTCAACTAAGACAAATAATTTGTAAGCAGTGAAAAAAAATCCTCTGGTGGCAGAGAAATTATGTGGTACTGTACAGAGGCTTTATTAGGCAAACACATTTGGTGCTCAAGATGTTGGGTTCTCCCACACTTCCGATTTATTCCTGGTTTTCAGACTATCACAGCAGGAAGCAAATTAAGCCCTTTTGTTAAAAAATAAAAGTAATTTGTCATATTAGTCTATTGTTGCTAAAAGAATCACAGTCTCCTAAACAAACAAGGAAGGCTGCTGTTGATTTTGGACACATTCCACCTGGCACACACTTCATACCATTCAGAAATGTGTCAAGGTAGGATTTTCATAAGGGAAGCTAGATGTTTCAAAGACTAGAGCTATGAAAACAAAATTCTTCACAGGTTGCTCCCTCTTACTACTCTTTTCTACAAAGAAATCATATTTTCTGCAGTGATATAGTCTTTCTTATTACAAGAAAAAACATGCACTTTACGAATGAAAATATAGGAGTCATTGTACTCATTGTTCTGAGCAATATCGGGGATAATAATAAGAGATACTTTATAAAGATTCTGATGTGAGAGATGTATATGTTTCAAACAGTACTTGGATGAGGGACCACCAAGGAAGACCAGGGTTGCTACGCAGAGGCAGGCAATGGCAAACCATCTCTGTTCGTCTCTTGCCTTGAAAATCCTACAGGGTCACCAAAATTCGGCTACAGCTTGATGGCACTTTCCATCACCAATCTGGAACCATTACCATATCTCACATCACTGAGTCCCACAAGTAATTGCTTGAAGTACTTTATTATCTCTGTCCTGATTCTATTGCAGTAGAAATGAATACCCTTGAGTTCCAGTACTTTGGGAAATGGAGACAAATCTCTCTCTCACCACTTTCTCCATCATTAATATATTTAATTCTCAATGTGGCCAGATCTGATCTGTGCATGTTTAAATCTTGGAGACTGGAGCCATGAACAGACAAGACTGAGCTTTCTGAAATCCTGAAAAATGCCCCAGATTTGCAAAAAAATATGAAATTAAAAACATTTGGGGGGCTCCCACAAATAATAAAAGCAGTGCCTGTAGCTTTAAGAAACAATGAATTCAGTGGCTGTTGCTAGGCAACCATTCCTGTATTCCCAGCTTGCAGTCCTTGGTTTCTGTTAGTAAAGGCAGGGTTACAAAACAGCCTTTCTAGGGCTGTTTTGGCCTTTGATAGACCCAGCAACCACTGGGTGATTTGCTACCACCCAACTTGCAGGGCTCACCCAGGCACAGCTGCTTGCCACTGTTCAACAGAAGCCACCCCATGAAAGCCTGTGTGGAGTGGTGGTTAAAGTTTCAGACTACGATCTAGAAGACCTAGGTTTGAATCACCACTCTGCTGTGGAAGCTCACTGGGTGACCTTTGGCCAGATATACCTTCTCAGCCTAACTTATCTCAGTGGGTTGTTGTGAGGATAAAATGGAGGAGAGGAGAATGCTGTAAGCTGTTTTGAGTCTCCACTGTGGAAAAAGGTGGGGTATAAATTAAATAATGAATATAGTTGGGGGCAGATAAAAGGTAGGTTGGTTGGTGGGTGGGAAGGAGAGAAGGAAGCAGGGAAAGGTGAGGATATGGAGGTTGCCAGGAAGAGGGAAAGAGAAAATCATTGTGGGAAAAGGGCTACGGGGGGGGGATGAGGTTCCCCTGCTAGTCCTTGTGGTTCCCCACCATGCAACTGGCCTGGTCCACCAGCCAGCACAACACGACTGGTCCATCTTTGTCCCATATAGAAGCTGCCATAAGGAAGAAAGGAGGAAAAGCTGAAGATGTGGGGCAGATAAAGGATGGTTGGTGGGTGGGAAGGAAAGAAGGAAGAGGGAAACGAGGCTACAGGGGCTGCCAGGGAAGGGAAAGAGGAAATAATGACAGAGTTGTGAAGGAAGGAAGTAGAATTTGGGGCTTCTCAGTTTAAAGAAAAGACAAGGTAACGGAAGTTGTTAGAACTTGCTTTCTCACTCCTGTAAGACTGGAACTAGAGGACATACAATGAGGTAGATGGACAATAGATTATGACGGTACTTCTTTACTCAGGAAGCACACTAGTGAGCATAACCCGAAGCAATTATGTAAAATGTTAACAGATTAATATTATTATTAATTATGGGATTCACTGCCAGTGGATGCAGTGATGACCATTAACATAAGTGGTTTTAAAAGGGGATTATACAAATGCATGGCAGGTAGGACCATCAATCGCTACTCATTATGACAACTAAAGGGAACTGCCCAATCCAGAGGCAGCAAAAGTTTGAATACCAGTCCAAGGAAGCAACATGAAGGGAAAGCCTTGGCCTCTGTGTCCTATATGTTGACCCTTCAAGGCAACTGGATAGCCACTATGTGACACAGGATACTGGACCATATGGACCACTGTTCTGATAAAGTAGGACACCTCTTACGTATGCTACATAGAATTGAGCTATCCCAGGCCACATGATTTTGTTAGAAAGGTTTTCTTTCCCAGTTCTGCTGCTTGGGAATTTGCTTCTAGATCCTTCATTTCGTTTGACTTTCTACTGAACTGTGGGATGGTATAGAGAAACGTTGCACTTGCACAAGCCAAATTTAAAATTGGGTTCTAAGGTACATTGACCATTTATGAGAGAGGGGGAAATGGGACCATATTAGACAGTTGAAGATGACTTGAGCTATCATCCTCTCCTTTTGCAGCTGACTTAAAGCTTAGTCTTGGCCAGAGGCACTTGCAATGCTGAAAGAGCAAACCAGGAAGACTTTAATAAATTAAAAAAACAAAACAGTTTGTTGTGATATCCAAACTGAGAATGTCAACAAAATTATTTTCTTTTATCTCTCTTACCAACATGGTTACTGAACCACGGTTTAATCCTGGCTTAGAATCTGGTTTTAAATCAAGAAACAAACTGCATATAAAACAAAAACCCAACCCTTTTGAAATTACAACAAATTTGGGTTCCTGTGAAGGTTGGCAGTATGTGAGCTGCAAGCAAGGGGAGGGGAGAGGGAGCATACGAGATTTGGTTCTTTGGCTTTTCTCTGAATTTACGCAGCGTTTCCTTCATGTATGTGAAGTATTTGTACACGGAATTTTAATGATGGCAAATTTCAAGGAGCCAATATTCCATGCTTAGCTTTTCACATGTTTATTGTTTGCCTAAACTGTGGAAAAGAAGAACAGCAGCACACTTTATTCCGTTTTAAATATCTGTCATTGAAGAATCCTGTCATATATTTCACAGTGTCTTTTAAAAAGCAGGTCTTTTGTTCTGTAGCAGATTATGACAAACACTGGACCAGATGCTGCTACTTTGGAGTTGTTATTTATTTTGCACAACAGCAAAACATTTAAAAGACATTACTGCTAGATAAATATCAGGTAGAAGAGCTCTAGCTAGCTGGTGGGGGGAGCTTTCTTGTCAAAATACCACTTCTGATGGATGCAGCACCTGCTAATTTTAACTGATAAATAAATGCATTCCTGATTCATGGATTCTTTTTACAAGCCTTACATTCAATGATGAAATATTGAGTTTTGTGGCTTTGTTGCTGATAAAAACTGCAGCATGTATAATGGCAAGACAATGAAAGACACAGGGCCAGTTTTATTGTCCTTCCCCATAACATCACATGCTCATAAGAAGTTATTCCGCGGTTATTACTATTGTTGTTGTTTTAGAGCAAATAGAATGAATTATATCACAGCCATGCCCTGTGGCAGATGGATAATAAAATCTTCCGCAGAACAAACCTGCCCTGTTCAGTGTGCTGAGTGACACTAAACAAATAATCAGTCCGATCAGCAGTGCATACAGTATTGGCCAAAGACTTCAGGATGACAGTCTGTAGCAACAGAAAGAGGTAGTTGGGACGCAGACGGAAAATAAAAAGAAAGTGTTTCCCATAACAATATTCTAAAAATAACAAGGGAAATGTTTCCAGTAAAGGCTACTCAGAAACATTTTAGCAAAAATGTGCAACAGAGGATCAAAACTAGCAAAATGTAACTAAATCATTTTAAATGCCATTTTTCTGTATGTCCACCTATTTATTACATTTCTGTCACATGAACACATAAAGCTGCCTTATATTGAATCAGACCCTTGGTCCATCAAAGTCAGTATTGTCTACTCAGGCCGGCAGCAGCTCTCCAGGGTTTCAGGTAGAAGTCTTCCACATCACCTACTTGCCTAGTCCCTTTTAACTGCAGATGCTGGGGATTGAAACTGGGATCATCTGCATGCCAAGCAGATTCTCTACCTCTGAGCCACGGCCCCTATCCTTTCTTTCTTTGTAATGATGCCTACTTTTTCCAAAACTTTCCTGTGAAATAGGCTACATTAAGAAACAGAAGACTGGTCAAAGTTTGGGGATATGAAGTTAAATATTCCCAGTCAAAGTCCAACGGTCTACATACTACTGTACTTTTAAAGGCTTTAAAAGTAAATATGAGTTGCCTGATACTAGCACACAAAGGCTGCTTTAAAATGTTCCACATAATATGTTTTATTGCATGTTCCTATACAGACTGAGCCCTTTCTTCATTTGCCACTACAAATATTAGAAAATAAAGCTTTGTGATAACATCCACGAAACTGGCGAAACCATGTTATGATCTGCTCACATGATTGCTTTTATTTTTTTATACCTAGTTAGGCCACTGGTACCTCCAGGTCAGTATTGTCTACTCTGGCTGGCAGCCACTCTCCAAAGTCTTAGTTGGCAGCCTTTCATATCACCTACTAGCTCATACTTTTAATTGGAGATGCTGGGAGTAAAGTGTGGAACCTTCTGCATGCAAAGGAGGTGGTCCACAACTGAACCATTGCCCCGCATGCTACACTTTGCACAGAGACCACAGATAGGGTTGCCAACCTCCAGGTACTAGTTGTAGATCTCCTGCTACTACAACTGATCTCCAGCTGATAGAGATCAGTTCACCTGGAGAAAATGGCTGCTTTGACAATTGGACCATTGGATTCATGGAGGAAAGGGGTATTCATGGCTATTACGGTAGTTAAAATGGATACTAGTCATGCTGCATACCTATTCTCTCTAGTATCAGAGGAGCATGCCTATTATATTAGGTGCTGTGGAACACAGGCAGGATGGTGCTGCTGCAGTCGTCTTGTTTGTAGCTTTTTAGAGGCACCTGGTTGGCCACTGTGTGAACAGACTGCTCGACTTGATGGGCCTTGGTCTGATCCAGCAGGGCCTTTCTTATGTTCTTATGACTCTATGGCATTGAAGTCCCCTCCCCAAACCCTGTCAAATTCCCGCAGGTGACGAAGAGAGAAAAACAATACAAAATACACAACCGATGCTGCAGAACTTACAGTAAAGAAATAACAGCACCATGAGGCCACCAAGTATATAGAAGATCCTGAATAACAATTTATAATGCAATCCCAAAATATCAGTGCACAACTCTATACAAATTCTACTAAGGTTAACATTACAGAGGGCGAAGAGGGACCCGGCAACCCTAACCATAGATTGGTGAAAACTATTATTGCAAGAAGAATGTAGTATATAGAAGAGAAAGCTTTACTAAGGAAGAAACAACAGATCCTGCAATGGAAAGCTCCTGCATCACCAACCTTTTTCACTAAACAGAGTAGTATACTACCCTGAGCCCACACTTGGTCACCTCTATATTAATGCACACAAAAATAATATCAAATATCCACTCTGCTTTAGGGAATTATGCATCGACAGTTAATAGCCATGAAAATAAAGGATGTATCCCTAATTCTGTTAATTTTATTTAATCATTTGTAATCCTTAAATGAAGTGCCCAATTAACAAATGGTTTGTGAAATAATTTCCAGAGACCCGAGTCTGTTCCTTATTCTGCTTGATGCTATAGCAGAAAATGTAGACACCCATTTGAACCACTGTAGTTTTACATTAATCCAGCATTTAGAGGAGTTTTGCCACTGAATAACTAAATATGCCTTTGTGAAGAACAGCATGATTTACACACAACATCCTTCCACCCATTTCCATTTATTTATAGAGATTTTCCCCTTAAACTTAATGTACAAAGGAAAAAAGTTATTTTATGCTGCCACCACTGCAGGAGCTTTTTAAATGATTCAAGGAAGTATAGCTTTCATTTAGGTTTGTGCCCTCCAGTCTGTTTATACTGGTCGATACACTTGTCTAAAAAATATAATGGATTAGCACATCATTCAACAAACTAGTCAGGAGGCAGGCTTTAGGCGACAGAGCCCAAAAAGTAAATTACAGTCAGCAGTAGGGGTAGGCCATGCCCAGAGCTAGGAAACATCATATCAGTACAAAACCTGCATTCTGGAGAATGTTACGCCAACTGAAAGGGTTGAAAAATTTACAATGAAATATAATAAAACAATCAGTTCTATAAATTCATGTGCAGCTATATAAATGCTTCATTTAAAATGCTCAGTGTAAGAAACCTAGTCCTTATGACTGTGCCAAGTTGACTCCAGTGATAGATAATGTTATTTTGCCACTTCAGTATTTGTTCACATAGGATTTCTTGCACACGTGTCATTTGAAGAGATACAAGGACTGCAATAAATGGATACTATAGTTTATTTATAGAATACTTTATGTCCTGCTCTTTCCACACTTTGGGTTGCTGAGAGAGTAAGGCAATTGAGGCAACACAGTAGATTTAGAATATTAAAAATAAAACCAGAGAAGATAAAATGAATGCAAATGTAGTAAAGACAAAAACTGAGTTAACTCAGTAATACAAGTATCAGCATTAATAAAAACGAAACCCACCCAAAACTTACTGAATATTCCATAATTCTGAAAAGTCAGCATAGACAAGCACATCTCTCTATCCACCCATCCATCTGTATGTATCCAACCTTTTCTCTAAGGAGCTTGAAGAAGCACACAGGTTTTTCTCCCAACAAGACTGTGATAGGCTGAGAGAGACTGGCCCAAAGACACACTGATCTTCAAGGCAGACGGAGCATTTAGTCTGGGGGTTGAAATTAGGGTTGCTAGGTCCCTCTTCACCATTGGTGGGAGGTTTTTGGGGAGGAGCCTGAGGAGGGCAGGATTTGGGGAGGGGAGGGACTTCAATGCCATAGAGTCCAATTGCCAAAGCGGCAATTGAACTGGACCGGGTGAACTGGATCTCTATCGGCCGGAGGTCAGTTGTAATAGCGGGAGATCTCCAGCTAGTTCCTGGAGGTTGGCAACTCTAGTTGAAATCCAGAAGATGCTAATGCTTGCAGATCATTCCCACTTATACCTACACTCACAAATCTCTTCTGACCCCAAGAAAGTTGATTCCTGAGATTGTCGAAACCATGTGAAGTAACAGCCACATGGCCTGAGGGACTTGGGGTGAGGACAGGGAATTGGGTGATATTATCCTTCACATATCTTCCATTAGTGCAACTCTGTGGCAAAAATAATAGGAGCGACAATGGAGAAGGCTCCACTTAGCTCTACTGTTGTTCTTATTTCCCTGATTTACAAGATTTTCAACAGAGCCTCCTTTTCAGACTGTAAAATGGTCAGCAGTTTGTAAGAAGCTGTAACCTCTTGACCTCTCTCATCACCCCTTACATGAACAACCAGATCTGTTCTAGTCTCTTACAGAGGGAATCATACCTGAAAGATTTGTGATAGGGATTACACCATGTCTCTCTCTGCTGCAACTCCTCCTTCCTTCTCCCCCTTTTGTGGTTGTTATAAAAATGACTCATGAAAGCTCACACTGGAATAAATTTTGTTAGTTTTTAGGATGCCACTGGACTTCTGTTTTATTTTGCTACAATAGACTAGCATGAGTGTGTGTGTGTGTGTGTGTGTGTGTAAAGTGCCATCAAGTCACAGCTTTCAAGGCAAGTGAGAAGCAGAGGTGATTTGCCATTGCCTTCCTCTGCAGAGTCTTCCTTGGAGGTCTCCCTTCCAAGTACTGTCCCTGCTTAGATTCTGAGATCTAATGAGATTGGGCTATACCATGCTGCCTTCCCTCCCCACCAACAGGGCTACCACTCTGGAAATATCATGGCACTGCATTGAGCTTTATGGAGTAAAAATCCAGCAGCTTCATGAGTAAACTTGCACATACATGAAGAGAGATAATATTTCTATCCAAATGCAAGCAACTCAATAGAATGCCTAAGGAAATAAGAGCAAAGAATCCACTACAGTCCCCTTACCAAATCGACTATGATGAAAGACTCTCCAGGAACACTATCCAGGAAACTTCTGAACCACCTGGTCAGCATCTTAAGCTATAAACAACAGAGGATCAAGGAATAGTTTGCTGAACTTGGACTCCTGTACAAAGTTCGAACCATCCACACATTGCTCTTATCAGGATTGTTCCAAAGAAAGGCTAGCCATCCACAATATAAAATTTGCCTTCCTACAGAAAAGAAAGGACAATAAACTTTCACCCCTCCTACATGCTACAGCAGGCCACAAAACCTCGTCAAGCTCACAGAGCAACATAATCTTTCATACTACAAACTCACATGGAGAGAAGAATCTATTCTTTCACTAGAGAAGAATCTATTCTTTATCTCTGATACAATCACAGCAAATCTGGCTACCGAAGGTTACCCTATTTGTCCTTACCCAGAACTACTTCAAATTTGAGAACAGTTTATGCTTCAAGTTTGACAAAGATTTATACCTTCAGATGAATGGCACAGCCATGGGCATCTGCATGGTTTGACAGTATGCAAACATTTTCAAGGCTGACTTAGAGTAATGCTTCCTTAACTCCTGTCCATGAATTCCTCTCCAATAGTCTACAATCAAACACTGCATTACAATTGCATTTGCTCTGAACCCTCAGACAGCGACTATCACCAGGAAGATTTACAAAAAAAAACATTTTTAGGATTACAATACCCTCCCAGTAAAGAAGCAGATCAGCAAAACGATAACCACATCCCCAAAATTAATTGTGCTGTATTGAAGGTTCACCTGTTTCCTGTAACTATTTTACCAATCAATCGCTTATTACAAGGATTATAATAGAGGTTTAACTGGCATGTCTCAAAAATTAAAATATTAATAGACAATACAAGTATAAAACTTTCCTCTGAGTGTCTAATCAGCAACAGACTCATTGAAGTTTAAACTATATATCTTTAGGATGAATAAGAAACAAAAGGTTAAGAATGAGTTACCTATGAAAAGGATTTGCTATTGACATAATTGACCTATGGAAATGTTCTCTTCTAGTTGATATACAACACTTCAGTACTTCTGCTTTTATATAATTACTACCTTAAAAGTCCTTCACATCCAAGTGTTAATATAATTGCAGTTCATATTTCAGATAATCCAGCAAAAAGGAAAACTAATTTCAAAATATTTGATCATAAAACTTGTCCCCAGCTTTCACACACATAATTTAGTCAAATAATATCAGATAATCTTTAGCAGGAAATTGCTAGGGACTCCATCTAAGCAGCATCCATTTGCACTTATATAAATGTACTGAAAGTGTAGGAAGAATTTGACAGCTTGCCATATGTGATTTCATTCCGTAGCCTACCTACTTTACCATCAAAAGTTATATCCTTTGAAGCATTGCCAGAATTACTTTAGCCCAGTAGATATGCTAGATGTGCCCTTTAAAAGCCATATCATTTCCTTTCTACTCTGACTAGTTCAGTGTAGCATCTGCTCAACTAAATTCCTTTGAAGGTTAAAACCAAAAAAAAGGGGGGGATATGCTCCAAGTTGGAACCTGTTGGAGAGCTTGAAAACATGGTCAGTACTGAACAAGGGGTGCCTATGACTAAATTAAGGATAACTGAACACCCCCTGGCCAAAAAAGAGAGAGGGGGGGTAGGCGATTGTCAATAATCCCTATAACATTATAATAAAACATTATAACATTATAAAACAGAAAATTAGTGTGTGGATTTCAGCATGGCAGAAAGAATTTTTATTTGAATTAATACTAATGATGATACTTCTGTTTCTTATCTTGTTACATTATGCTGACTATTACATGCCAGAGTTTATATGCCAAGCTGTGTGACAGGGGTGCTGATGATAAGGGGTTCTGCAAAATTAACAATTAGATTCAAGGACGTTTTAGTAAACAGAAGTTCATAGAAATTACTTTTGTATGTTTGGTAAGAGGAAAAGCTATTGTTGGAGAAGTGGCAAGTATTCCTGAAATGGGGAAAATGGATGGACTGCACTCAAGAGAGGCTAACAATGAAAAAGTGTTTGCAAATTTCGAACTATATAGAGTGTGGGTCTCTAACCTTTTTGAGCCTGTGAGCATCTTTGGGATTTTGAGAGCAGGTGGTAAGCACGAACCCAAAATGTGTCACAGGAGGCGGAGCCAAACAGAGTATTTTCTTCCACACACCTCCTAGGAAGAAGGAAATCCTAAAGGGAGAATGGAATCATGCACTGACTATGGTAAGCCCAAGTGTTTACCAGTCCTCTTGATCATTTAGTAGAAAACCTGTTCATTTGAATGAGGGCAGCCAATAACAAGCTCTGCCTTACAATTAGGGCTGCCAACCTGGAAGTGCTAGCAGAAGAGGAAGTGAACTATGTAGCACAGGAAAGCCTCCTCAGTGGCTGGAGAGAAGCATAAGGAGAAAAGTGTCACAGGATCCAAACCACTGACTCTCATCCTACATCACAAGGTTATTAAATGGATAAAACCAAGAAATTCTGTCTAAGATCTGTTCACTAAGTGTTATGGGTAATCAATAGGGTTGCCAGCCTCCAGATACTAGCTGGAGATCTCCTGCTATTACAACTGATCTCCAGCCAATAGAGATTAGTTCACCTGGAGAAAATGGCCACTGTGGCAATTGGAATCTATGGCATTGAAGTCCCTCTCCTCCCCAAACCTCACTCTCCTCAGGCTCTGCCCCCAAAACCTCCCACTGGTGGTGAAAAGGGACCTGGCAACCCTACTTACAATAGCCACACCCACTTTTGGAAAAGCTTGGCAAGCACCAAGGGAAGTACTTGTAGGGTTGCCAGCTCCGGGTTGGGAAATACCTGGAGATTTTAGGGGCAGAGCCTGAGGGAGGAGGGGTTTGGAGAGGGGAGGGACTTCAATGTCATAGATCCAATTGACAAAGTGGCCATTTTCTCCAGGTGAACTGATCTCTATTGGCTGGAGATCAGTTGTAATAGCAGGAGATCTCCAGCTAGTACCTGGGGGTTGGCAACCCTAAGTACTTGGGAAGTGCTGATATAAAAGTATACATTATATGGGCAGGAAATCATGATATTTACAATGTAATCTTATGAAGATTTAGTCCAGACTAGAGTAACTCTGCAGCCAATATTATTATTGTAAGTTTTTAAAATGTTTATAATCAAATACTATTGAAAAAGAAAGTACAAGCACACTTCGTTCTTGAAAAGGTACATTTATTTTTGTAATTACTTTTAAAACTGGTCTGATTTCTTGAGCACCTCTCGGGGCATCCTAGGTAATAACAGGCTATCGCCTCTTACTAAACCTCTCTTATGACATTTTAGAAGTCTCTATGCCTGCTACCAAAGGTTGAGGGCCTGTGTTTTTATTAAACAGCTAAGGAATCTTAGCAATTGCATGATTTACTTTTCTGCTGAAGTGAAAAAGTTTTCAAATATTAAAATGGCACTGTCCTTTCCTTAGTCTTTTGTAACCCTCTAATGTCAATTTTAATTAGGGAGCTGCAAAAGATGTGTTTTTATTTCGGATCATTTCTTTAAAATTTCATCCATATTTTAAAACAGCTTGCACTTCTCCTTCAGCAAAGTTATATTTTTTCCTGCTCTGTTAGGATCTACCATATATTTACTTCATTTATACCATGTCTTTCTCCTAGGGTTGCCAACTGCCAGGTTCTAGCTGGACATCTCCTGCTATTTCAACTGATCTCCAGCCGATAGAGAGCAGATCACCTGGAGAAATATGGCCACTTGGGCAATTGGACTCTATGGCATTGAAGTCCCTCCCCCCAAACCCCGTCCTCCTCTGGCTCCACCCCCAAAACCTTCCGCCGGTAGCAAAGCGGGACCTGGCAACCCTACTTTCTCCCCAACAGGGACCAAAAGCGGCTTACATTGTACAGTATAGTGTGGCTATATTTGGAAGGAGGCTGTTCATAGAATCACTTTTAAGATGTATCTCACCAAGATGCAGTTGTAAGAAGCATTGTTTTTGCACTGTTTGCCAATTAAATTTTTCTTTTTCAGTCATGTGGCAGAATGATGGTCAATTCACAATTGCCTGTCTTTGAAAATGGAATTTCGTGGCTATGGGAAGTTCGGAGGCAGACTGGCCATTTAATATACTGTGAAAATTCCCAGCACGTCACTGACCTGGTGGGCTATTTGCAGCCAGAACCAAGCTTCAGTTGCTCAGCCAGAGCTGCAGGGGCCTCTCAGCTTAGAATGAGTGGCTTACAGTGAGTATAGGCTCACCCGTTGTCTCCTCCAAGGCTGAGCTGAGTCTCCCTGCAGTGCTGGATCGTAGCACTGCAGCTTGCCTTTCTCCTAGGCTATTATATCCTCCCAGTCTGCCTGAGGAAGCTTCACTGCTTCACGTTCTCTCTCAGCAATGGCCTTTGAATATGGTTGCTGGTAGTAGCTGGAGATCTCCCGCTATTACAACTGATCTCCAGCCGATAGAGATCAGTTCACCTGGAGAAAATGGCCGCTTTGGCCATTGAACTCTATGACATTAAAGTCCCCCCTCCCCCAACCCCACCCTCCTCAGGCTCCGCCCCAAAAATCTCCAGGTATTTCCCAACCCGGAGCTGGCAACTCTACCTTTGAAGCTTTACTGAATTGCCTTTGATTACAGTATTTAGCTGTAAGCCTTTTCATCCAGAGAACCAGAAGAGACCAGTCCCAGTGAACATGACTTGCATTCCAGTGAGCAAGAATACCGTAATATTTGAACAACCAGTGGGTGAAGTAAAGGCAAATGGTGGAGCGTGATACCTTAATTTAGAGGTGTGGGTTACTTAAACAGCATTCTTGTTGGCTGGATCTTAGAATCCACATTGCTTTTGTTTGTTTGGTGCCTGCCTGCATCTGGAGTTTTTCCTCCTCTTTCTGTAATATTTCTTCTCTCATCTGGATCTGTATTTAAACTATCACTGGTTCATCCCCCCCTCCCAATATATAGGCTGTACGGTTAACTGGAATGAAAGAAAGACACTCTGTGGAGCCCGTATTGGAAGATCATATTTCTATGAGCCACGAAATACAAAACAGGTAAGGTCCTTGAGTTAGTTAAAAACACTCATTATGTCTATAGAGTTTAGGATTAATTTTAGTCACAGGTTGTGAAATTTGATAGCTCAAAATTTCTGCTTTTTGACTGAATTAGTGTGGTGTGTGTGTGTGTGTTAAGTGCCGTCAAGTCGCTTCCGACTCATGGCAACCCTATGAATGAAAGTCCTCCAAAATGTTCTATCTTTGACAGCCTTGCTCAGATCTTGCAAATTGAAGGCTGTGGCTTCCTTTATTGAGTCAATCCATCTCTTGTTGGGTCTTCCTCTTTTCCTGCTGCCCTCAACTTTTCCTAGCATGACTGTCTTTTCCAGTGACTCTTGTCGTCTCATGACATGACCAAAACACGATAGCCTCAGTTTAGTCATTTTAGCTTCTACGGTCAGTTCAGGCTTGATCTATAACCCACTGATTTGTTTTTTTGGCAATCCACGGA
Organism: Euleptes europaea; assembly: GCF_029931775.1. Classification (NCBI taxonomy): domain Eukaryota; kingdom Metazoa; phylum Chordata; class Lepidosauria; order Squamata; family Sphaerodactylidae; genus Euleptes; species Euleptes europaea. Next base: position 40,191,812 of record NC_079317.1, read on the forward strand.
ATCTGTAACACTCTCCTCCAACACCACATTTCAAAGGAATCTATTTTCTTCCTATCAGCTTTCTTCACTGTCCAGCTTTCACACCCATACATAGTAATAGGGAATACGATGGCATGAATTAATCTAGTCTTGGTGGCCAGTGACACATCCTTACACTTCAAAATCTTTTCTAGCTCTTTCATGGCTGCCCTTCCCAGTCTCAATCTCCTTCTGATTTCTTGGCTGCAGTCCCCCTGTTGGTTGATGGTGGAGCCAAGGAATAGAAAGTCTTGAACAATTTCAGTTTCCTCATTGTCAACCTTAAAGTTGTGTAATACAGGTTAAAGTGTGGTATACAGGTTCAAATAATCAGGGGGGTCTGGGACTGAAATCTCCACCTAGTTATGAAACCAGCTGGGTGACCATGGGCCCATCTCTCTTGGGCCCATCTCTCTTAGGCTGACCTACGTTACAGAGCCGTTGTATTCCTTGGACCACCTTGTCAGAAGGCTAGGATAAATTCCTAGGATATGGTGGAAAACAAAACATAAATACATAAACAAAATCCATTTTTAAACTGTTGCATTCCATTTCTATTACATTTAGCAGAACCTTCCAAATTGTTACTAAATTTCTGCCATTTTACCATTCTTTTGAAAATATATTTCTTATATAAGTCCTAAAACTTGATATACAGAAAAGAAATGCCCAAGTTTCCTTAAGTGGGGGATCCTGTGACATAGCTAATCCAAATAGTCATTTGTTCCTTAGACAAGAATTCTTGTTCGTGCCGTATATAGGCAAATCAAAGCAGCACATCTTTACAGATTTAAAAAAAAATTAAATACAGTGTTACGATAGGAAATATAACTTCTTTTAGACTAACATATTGACTGGAAATGTATATCAATAAAATTTATTGCTTGATAATTAAAACTGGAATGACCATTCTTAAGTAAATTGGAATATTTAATTGCAACTTAATGGAAATATTATACTTTAAATAAATGTGTCATTACTTTAATATGGCAAACGCAATCTGTCATTATAAACACAACTGGCTTGATTCCTGATAATTGTGAAACCAGGAATTGCATTGCAGGAAAATACATTTTTTTATGCCCATCCCTATTCCATAGCTTGAACGTATCATTTTCTTATGATATTACTGGAAATAAAAGGAGACACTGTCCCAGTGAGCTCCGTCTTGCATGCCCTTGAGCTTACCCCGCCCACCCTCTTTCCTTTCCCCAAAACACCTGGGCACAGGGATGAGGGAAGAGAGCTTGTGACAGTCAAACCTCAAAACACAGCCTCCATTATACTTTGAGTCTAAGGGCATAAGATGGGATAGAAATGTTTCAAAATAAATGAATACATGTGGTTGGATCCATGGATGTATTTTTCCCAGAGATTCTGCCAAAAGGACATAATCTTGTGGTAAACTTGGGTGGGTGGCAGTGAGGATGGATGGGTAAAGCAATATGAGCCCAATCAAAACTGGAATCAAAGTTAAGGAATCAAACAAAATACACACATTTATATTCTGATCTCCCCCTCCCCTGAAATTCAGTGCCATCATTACTTTGAGGATCACACTGCTACCATCTTCTACAGTTTCAAAAAAGCTTTTTAAGAAGGCACATTTCAAGGAAACAAAATGGCAAAGGGAGAAAGAGTTAAAAAAAGAGAGAGAGGAGAAACAGAGAACATGTAAAGTAAAAAAGAAATTATTCCCATGTTGAAAACTGGTACTGGATTTTCAAATTTTAGCCAATCCCCCTTTGTGCACACAGCTCCAGAGCACATTTAATTATGAACATTAAATATGTGCATGTAGGAGCCTCATCAAGTCAATTCAGTATAGGGTTAATATCCATAAACCACACAGATCCTCAGTAAACTCTTACTGAAATGGTAAACACCAGATAACTAAAATTTTGCTCTTCTAACAAATTTATATGTATTGCAAGCAAGGGCTTGGATCCTGACTAAAAAATGCCATACATGCAAGAGACGGAGGCAATTTTCACCAATTCCCTGCTCCAGATTTCTGAATCCACCCCAAGCTATTTGTGGGGGTTCTGCATCCTACAGGAGTAGATTTCAGGGGGAATTTTCGTCTGCAGCACAAAGGGGAAGGGGGGGCGTGGATTTCTGTGTACACAAATCAGTGGAAATTTTAATTGCAATCCAAGCCAGGGTTGCTTTATTCCATGTAGGAGTAGATCAGTTCCAAGTATCAACACAGGTCAACAGAAATACAGTTGGAGAAAACGGTATCTTCAGCAACCTATTACAAATACAAAAGATTGTCTTATTTAATGTTTTGGTCTCTGTGCTTTTGACTAATTTGTAACTAGGGTTGCCAACCTCCAGGTACTAGTTGGAGATCTCCTGCTATTACTACTGATCTTCAGCCAATAGAGATTAGTTCACCTGGAGAAAATGGCTGCTCTGGCAATTGGACTCTATGGCATTGAAGTCCCTCCCCTCTCCAAACCCCACTCTCCTCAGGCTCTGCCCCAAAAATCTCCAGGTATTTCCCAGAGCTGGCAACCCTATTTGTAACACATGGATCGTCAGTATTTGGTTTCGGGGAAGTGTGCCATTATTTGATATATAGGAAGAAAAATTAATTTCTGTGTGGGGAAAAAAATCTGTGTTCCACTTATTGAAAAATAAATAATGAAAAGTGACCACATTAAAGAAAGAATGCTCACTTTATATTTATCAGTTGCCAGTTATGGAATCTCACTTTTATGTTCACAGAGTTCTGAAAGCACAGGTCTCCCATTGCTGGCTATAGCTATTAAAATGCTTATAATCCCGTAATTTTTTTCCCAAAATTACCATTTCCTATTATCATTAAAAAATAATAAATTATTAACATTTCATTCTATTCCCTCCCTTCTTCCTGAAAGTACCAGCAACTGCAGGGAAAAAAAATGTCCTTAGCAATATCTTATTTTCAACATTCCATGCCTGGAATTATTATAGAGGAGGAAAATAGTTGCTAGCCATCAAATGGTAATGCTGCAAGGCTGTGCTTTATTACCGTAGGAATTTGTGCAATTCATTATAAGTAGTGACTCCCCTCTGCATAAAGGATTTCAGTGTTTCAGCCTCAATGGCTGGTAAAATATGTTCCAAGGAATAAATAAGGAAGACAAGAGTCTCGTGTAAAATAATATTCTGGATTCCCTCAGCACTTTCAGTCATGCATAGTTTTGTCTATTCCACAGAACATTTAAACCAATATTCCTGACACTATATAAACACACAGAGGGAAAATAAGCACGGCAGCGTGATCAGTCACAAGACACTAATTTCAAGTTGATACCCAAAAAATATAAAAATACGTAAAACATCACTGCT